>NC_037675.1:90035336-90338853 GCF_003255815.1 Theropithecus gelada
TATAGAGCATTTACATTGTATTAGGTATTATAAGCAATCTACAGATGGTTTAAAGTATGCAGGAGGATGTGCAGAGGTTATATGCAAATTACTATGCCTTTTTATATAAGGCATTTGAGCACCTGTGGATTTTGGCATCCCCAAGGGGAAGCTATCCCCCAGGGACATAGAGGGACTGTACTTTTTGTGTCCAAAAGAAGACAATTTTATGTTCATTGTTAATCAAAATATCTGACCTACATACACGAGTCAGGATAAATTATGTACAAGTCACATCCTTTGAAGAATCCAAACAGTACCCTCATCATCGGTGGACAAAAACTAAGTATACTGTCTCGGACAATTCATGCTAAAGGTCTGGCAGATAATTCTGCAACTGAAAATGTACATTTCATTGACTTTGTAGGACTGGGTTGGGGAGGGAGCTACAGCAACCACCATCACACAGCTTTACACTTTGTTTATGTTTGATTTAGCAGAGTTTGGTTGTTTGCTGCTGATACTGGGATTATGAAATGCGTGGAGAGCCTTCCTTCTTCCTCAATTATTATGGAAGATTACTTTGGTTGGAAGCAGAGACAGAAGGAGAAATAGCCTTCATGAACCCTGTACAGTGAATATATGGCACAGGGTCAAAATTCCTATTTGGTATAAGTATTTAACTCTTTAATTTACAAATTCAAGCCACTAAGTTTTAGGTACTGTCAAGGTGTCTGTACTTCTATAAGCAAAAGATCATTCACATATATTGAGGTTTAGGAGTTCTCTGAGATACAGTTCAATTACGGTATTATTCACAGCAAAGCAAAAAGCAAAAGGAAGACTAATTTAAAAAATTAAGATAACCAGAGAATATCAATCCAAAACTCAGACTTACATAAGAATTAAATCAAACAAAAAAGAGCACTTAATACACTTACTTTCACGAAAACTAATGATAAGACTTGGGTGTTTTATAAAAAGGAACTCTGGATACATTTCAGTAACACTGGAGAGTGAATTTTCCTTACCTCTATAGGTCTCTTTTTCTTGCCTACATTGTTTGTCTGGAGTTTCTCTGGCTGTGGTGGGGCCCTGCTCACCGGAGGCCTGCAACAGAGAAGTGGGAAGGTGGAAAGGCATGCAGCACTCAGTGCCTTCACTGAGCCTCTCACACCGTCCCTCCCAGAGAGGTGTCTTGTCACACCTTCCCAAAGATGACCCATTCCGTGGTCCTCTAGACTGCCCTCTTCATCTTGAGAGCTTCTAAAGCAGGAAGTAGAAAGAAAATATTACAACTTTTATTCATTTTATATATATTTTTTGCAATGGAGTCTCACTCTGTCGCCCATGCTGGAGTGTAGTGCGCAATCTTGGCTCATTGCAACCTCTACTTCCTGGATTCAAGTGATTCTCCTGCCTCAGCCTCCCGAGTAGCTGGGATTACAGGTGTATGCCACCACACCCAGCTAATTTGTGTATTTTTTTTTAGTAGAGATGGGGTTTTACCATGTTGGCCAGGCTGGTCTCGAATCCCTGACCTCGGGTGATCGGCCCACCTCGGCCTCCCAAAGTTCTGGGATTACAGGATCAGGAGTGAGCCACCACACCCAGCCTCTTCTCTTCTTTCTTCTCTTCTTTCTTTCTTTTTTTTTTTAGACCAAGTTTCACTTTGTCACTCAGGCTGGAGTGCAGTGGCACGATCTCACCTCACTGCACCCTCCGCCTCCCGGGTTCAAGCAATTTTTGTGCCTCAGCCTCCCCAGTAACTGAAACAACAGGCGTGCACCACCACAACCCAGCTAATTTTTGTATTTTTAGTAGAGATGGGGTTTCACCATGTTGGTCACGCTGGTCTTGACTTCCTGGCCTCAAGTGATCCGCCTGCCTCAGCCTCCCAAAGTGCTGGGATTACAGGTGTAAGCCACTGTGCACAGCCTACTTTTAATTTCTTTGGTGTACGTATCATAATGTAAATAACATAATAGCACAAAAGTAGATTGCTTATAAACAATGTGAAAATGTTAATTTAACATACTCAAATATTTCTTGATGGGTGCATTAACAACAAAGCCTGGATTACTGCTCTAAAGTATCTAACAGAGTATCTTCACATGGCAAGTATTCAATACATCCTTCTTGAAAGTGAATTTTTGTAATATTTTTATGAACGTTCCACACTATTAGCAACATAAATCACATGTGAGTTCAAATTTGTACTCATCTGTTTCTTCATGCCCTTCACCTTCTCTACTTGCTGAAGTAGTCCCTAGTACTGGTTAATGGCACTGCCATCAGTTGGTTACTCAAGGAAGACATTTTATAGTCACAAAGCACTGTAAACCATACAACACATTATAAAAGGAAATTACTATTATTATTGCTTCCAATTCTTTCTCTTCCCTTATTCTCACTATTTACTAAAATTTATCAACTTTACCTACACAGTAGCTCTCAAATCTAGCCCCTCTTCTCTGTTCAGGATCTATTTATAATGTGCCCTGTCCCAACAGGTGTATTGAGTTCACAGTCTGAATTATTTAAATGTAGAAGCTCTTCTCTAGAACCTCTAATTTTTTTAAAAATGCAATTTAGTTTATTATTTTTTATCTCAACCATTATTCAAATACTGAATAACCAGAACACTGAATTTAAATCAGTCATGCACCAATCCCTTTCCAAATTTTAAGTTAATATTCAATTTGTAACACCTAAATCAGGAAATGATACAAATTAACTTTCCCATGTAAAAGACTCCAACATTTATGAACAAGTCTCATAAAATTAAAGGCATAAAATATACTTGCATTTTCAAAATGGTTGTCATGTTATACATCAATAAAAGTAAATGTGTTACATCTTAAACATCCAATAAGAAATGAATGGGATGTTGATAGCAATATGAGGCAGCATGTAAAATATATAAGCATGACTGGTGTTATAAAAAGTAAACATCCTTTTCAAGAATAAACCATTTTTTCAAGTTATTATAGAAATTTTGGTTTCAAACCTTCTTCATATACATTTTTGGATGTCCACAAGTAAAAGTAAAACTGAATTTATCATATTTAACATTTAAAAATATTTCTGATAGGACCATTTCAAAGAATGATAGAAGCCTTGCTTTTTTCTCCAAGTCAATTTTGTTGGTGAACATTATTCTATGTTACTGTCTGACAGCTTTAAATGTAACCCAGACAATAAACAGGTAATTTTTATCTATATCCTATGTAACAATTAACCATATTTTAATTTTTATAAAGATCATTTATATAAAGTATATCATTGCTTAAAATAAAATTATACAACTTATAAAATTATACAAGTTGAATGGATAAGTTTTAGTAGAACAGTTACTTATACAGAGTAAGTCCAATAATTAAGATGCTATTCATTTCAGTGGTACCAATTCCAAAGGAAAAAAATGTGCAAAATTGTGGAGAGGTAAAGAACACCAAGTAACATAGTATCCCATTAATGCTAATATGAGAGATGACAAAAATACAAAGTTAGGCTTTGTAAACACAGCAAAGAGAGGATTACCTGGAACCTCTTTTCAGCAGCAGATAAAGAAGGAAAAAGATTACAACATAAATTTGAATTGAAAACACTAGTAAAATACCTCCTGTAATAAAATATTTTAACAAGTTTAATGCAGACAACTGTATTGCATAATATTAAAAGTCTGTTGTTTTCAGTTTATAATCCCAGCACTTTGGGAGGCCGAGGCAGGAGGATCATGAGGTCAGGAGTTCGAGACCAGCCTGGCCAACGTGGTGAAATCCCATCTCTACTAAAAATACAAAAAACATTAGCCAGGCACGGTGGCAGGTGCCTGTAATCCCATCTACTCAGGAGGCTAAGGCAGGAGAATTGCTTGAACCCAGGAAACAGAGGTTGCAGCGAGCTAAGACTGCACCACTGCACTGCAGCCTGGGCAATAGAGTGCAACTCCGCCTAAAAAAAAAAAAACCAGAATAAAAGAAAAAAAGAGAAAAGAAAAGGCGTAAGACTGGGCACAGTGGCTCACACCTGTAATCCTAGCACTTTGAGAGGCCGAAGCAAGAGGATTGCTTGAGCCCGGGAGTTTGAGACCAGCCTGGGCAACACTGTGAGACCCCATTCTCTATAAAAAACACAATTAGCCAGGCCTAGTGGCATGCACCTATAGTCCCAGCTACATGGGAGGCTGATGCGGGAGAATCACCTGACCTGGAAGGTAAAGGCTGCAGTGAGCTGTGATCACGTCATTGCACTCAGCCTAGGCAACAGAGTGAGACTCTGTCTCAAAAAAAAAAAAAAAAAAAAAAAAAAAACTCCATTAATAACAGGGAATCACAAGAAAGGTGAAAAAAGAAAAAAACGAATAACTGAGAATTCAATATATTTTATGTTGTGAACTTTAAAGCTTGCCATTCTTATTTTTCTGCAATGTAATCTGAATTTTAAACAAAACATTTAAGCTTATTTTTAAGAATGGGCACTGGCACTAAAATGTTAATTTAAAAAACTGGTAGTACTGGAGATACTTCAAAGGAAATTGTCTAAAGAGCCTAAGTTTCACCTGTTCTGACCTAAGAGCGTTCCCCAGTCAGTGAATCCAAGCAGGCAGAATTAGTCACTCGGGACTATACTGAATTTAGAATTTTGCTAGTAAAAGAAGTAATCTTTAAAAAGTTTTTTTTTCTCTCTCTTAATAGCATAACAATCAAAACAAAATTGGAAGGAATCACAAAAGTCATTTCATCCATTCTCCCACTGAGACCAGGAACCTTCTTTACATGTCTAGAACAACCATTGTATAGCATTGATGACAACTGGTCATCCAAACTCTGTATAAATACTGCTTGTGAGAGGGAGGTTACTTCTACATAAAAAGTCATTCATATCCAAGATAACAATGGTATCTCCATTTAGTTTTCTTGTTTTGAAACAAGATTCCCAGAATAATAATAATGACTTTTTTGAGACAGGGTCTTGCTCTGTCACCCAGGCTAGAGTGCAGTGGTGTGATCATGGCTTTGTTAAGCTTTGACCTCCCACGCTCAAGAGATCCTCCTGCCGCAGCATCCCACGTAGCTGGGACCACAGGTGCACACCACCATACCCAGCTAATTTTTTTAAGTTTTTTTGTAGAGATGGTGTCTCATCAGGTTGGCCAGGCTGATCTTTAACTCCTGGCCTCAACCGATCCTCCAAACTTAACAACCCAAAGTGCTGGGATTACAGGTATAAACCACTGCACCTGGTCAACTAATTTTTCTTTATATGAAGTGACCTCCCAACCTTCCTTCCTCCTGTGCTTTCTTCTAGCCCATTATAAACTATCCAAGTCTCCTTTAAAATGCAGAGATCAGTACTGAGCAAGCTATTCTACATATGAGGCTAGATCCAGGTGCTTTATTTCTGTTAAAATAGTATAAGATTTTATGGCCCATTTTAGAGGTTGCTTCATACTCTGAACTCATATCTTTGTACACACCACTCTGCTTAAAACAGACGACAGATTCCTGCTGTAGATCTAATATTAACAGGTGCCTATTATTTGAGTTTCTGCACAATCTGGTCTCAAGTTTACAGTTTTCTTCCTTATCTCCCAGCATTTTCCTAGTGATACCTTACCCCCAACCCCCAGCCCCCAAAACAGGGTCTTGCTGTGTTGCCCAAGCTGGAGTGCAGTGGTGCAATCACAGCTTACTGCAGCCTCAAACTCCCAGGCTCAAGAGACCCTCTCACCTCAGCCTCTTGAGTAGCTGGGACCACAGGGCTGCCACCACACCCAGCTAATGCATTTTCACTTTTATTTTTTGTGGAAACAGGGTCTCATTATGTTGTCCAGGCTGGTCTTGAACTCCCAGGCTCTAGCAATCCTCCCACTTCGGCCTTGCAAACTGCTGAGATTACAGGCCTGAGCCATCATGCCCAGCCATAATACCTTTTTTAACTTATAAAACAGACTAGCCATTTCCACACTGTCTTGTTTCAGAAACTCTTTCAAGACATTTCCATATCACCAAAGGTAGATATAAAAGTACCCCCAAAGAGTCTTTTCCTACATGTCATTTTATTAAACATACAAATACCATAGTTACCCTCTTTTCATCTTTTAAAATGAATGAATAGATTAAACATGCATTAAATCATGTTAACAGGTTTAAAACTGAATAGTCTTTCACTTAAATATACGTGTGGTTAGGTCTGTTTTTACGAGCCTCTGAAATTTAAGGAAAACCAAAACTATTTATTTGCATTGTAGTAGTTTGTACAGTCATATGTAAAACAATTTATCATAATGAAGACCCTTATAATAACAACCATATATACTATCTAAAAATGCAACTCTTTCATAGAATTTGTCCTACTTCATTTCATAATGCTTTGTTGACAAATGTAGTGAAATGTTTTATAGGGAAAATAAATACCTTAAAATACTATAAAGAATAAAATAAAGGGTAAATTTTTGAATAAAATATTTTCTTTTATAAAACACTTACCTTACTACTCCCTGCCTTCAAAAGGAGCAAGGGGGAAAAAAGTAGGAAAACATATAAAATTTGATGATGAATAGAATAGAGCATTTTAGCAAACAGAAGAAAGGCAACATGTCAACAGAATTTTAAGGAAATACAAAAATGTCTAACTTATGTCACATTGATTTAAACATTGATTTAAATATTTTTATTCACAAATATTGGAAATTTGACAAAAATAACTACTTTAAATACATAATATTTGTTATAAAAACATTTATTAGCCAGGCAAGGTGGCTCATGCCTGTAATGCCAGCACTTTGGAAGACTGAGGTGGGTGAATCACTTGAGGTCAGGAGTTCAAGACCAGCCTAGCCAACATGGTGAAACACCGTCTCTACTAAAAATAAGAAAAATTAGCTGGGTGTGTGGTGCGTGCCAGTAATCCCACTTACTCAGGAGGCTGAGGCAGGAGAATCGTTTGAACCCAGGAGGTGGAGGTTGTAGTGAGCCAAGATCGTGCCACTGTACTCCAGCCTGGGCGACACAGCAAGACTATGTCTCAAAAGAACAAAACAAAACAAAAAACAAAAACAAAACCAAAAACATTTATTAAAAAATATTAAATTATCACTTAGGAAAAAAATCCACAAAAGTATCAACCAAAGGGCCGGGCGCGGTGGCTCAAGCCTGTAATCCCAGCACTTTGGGAGGCCGAGGCGGGCGGATCATGAGGTCAGGAGATCGAGACCATCCTGGCTGACACAGTGAAACCCCGTCTCCACTAAAAAATACAAAAAACTAGCCAGGCGAGGTGGCGGGCGTCTGTAGTCCCAGCTACTCGGGAGGCTGAGGCAGGAGAATGGCGTGAACCTGGGAGGCGGAGCTTGCAGTGAGCTGAGATCCGGCCACTGCACTCCAGCCTCGGCGACAGAGCGAGACTCCGTCTCAAAAAAAAAAAAAAAAAAAAAAAAGTATCAACCAAATAGAATGGTAATTGTCATCAGAAGCCATTTTTCCTTTTAAGTGGATATTTGATAAGTATTTAATTGCTTTTAATTTTTTTTCATTTATTTATTTTCCCAGAGACAGGATCCCACTCTGCTGCCATAGGTGGAGTGCAAGGGTGCGATCATAGCTCACTGCAGCCTCCACCTCCTGAGCTGAAGCAATCCTCCTGCTCAGCCTCCTGAGTAGGAACCTCCTGGTACAGGCATGCACTACCATTCTTGGCTAATTTTTCTATTTTTTGTAGAAATGGGGTCTTGCTGTGTTACCCAGGCTGGTGCTAAATGACTGGTCTCAAGCAGTCCTCCCATCTCAGCCTCCTAAAGCACTGAGATTGCAGGCATGAGGCACAGCACTTGGCTTGTTTTGCATATAAAGTGTTTTATTTCATATTTATGATGGTAATATATGTTACTTAAAAAAGCAATTATTTAAATAAACCATGAACCATATTATCTCCTCACAAATATTCTAAGTTGGTAAAAAGAGATATGAATCTCTTCATTTTTAATCTCCTTTTTTTTTCATTTTGTGAAAATGAAGTCACATCAATGACTTCTGCTTTGTCATTTTTTCTTTCTTTCTTTTTTTTTTTTTAAGGCAAAGAGCAGTGCTTGGACCCTGCCACGGGGCCAACAGATCCCGTCTCCCTCCCCACACCTTGTCATTTTCAAAATATTTAGCAGGGTTGAAATTGTAAAGTAAGGCCGGGCGCGGTGGCTCAAGCCTGTAATCCCAGCACTTTGGGAGGCCGAGGCGGGTGGATCACGAGGTCAGGAGATCGAGACCATCCTGGCTAACATGGTGAAACCCCGTCTCTACTAAAAATACAAAAAACTAGCCGGGCATGGTGGCGGGCGCCTGTAGTCCCAGCTACTCGGAGGCTGAGGCAGGAGAATGGCGTGAACCTGGGAGGCGGAGCTTGCAGTGAGCCGAGATCGCGCCACTGCACTCCAGCCTGGGTGACACAGCGCGAGACTCCGTCTCAAAAAAAAAAAAAAAAAAGAAATTGTAAAGTAAATTGAGAACAAAAAGGAAAGCAATTTGAAAAATTAGGAAACAGCTGCAGAATAAACAAACTAACATCAAAGATTACAGTTATGACAGTGTTAATCATTCTTTATGAGTAGTAAAATATTTGCATCTATTAGAACATGCCTCACTTCAGCAATGGGTGGAAATTTACATTTAAGTGTTTTACTGTGAATGAAGCAGTCTACAGATTAAAATTAGGTCACATTTTCCAACATACCAAATTTATCCGATAAATAATTTTTTAAAAAATCAATATAACAAATGAAAGAAATTTATGGGAATGTCTAGAGCTCCTTCTCCCCACAGAACACTTTTCAATTTTCATTACTTAGGAGACATAATTTTCCTTAAGTCATATTAAACACTCTACTTCAAATATTCTAATTAGAATATTTAAATAATATTCCATTTTCATACTTATCTGTATTTCTCTAATAAATACATATGTAATGCTTATTGCTTTGTGAATATTTAATTTCAGAAATAATGTTTAAGTATTTACCAGGTATCTCCTCAGTTAACTTTTATTTCATTCCAAGGGATAAGGTGTCATTGGTGAAGACCCCACTATCTAAATTCTTGATTTACATTATTTCATTTAAAACTTGAAATACACCATAAGTTAGGGATTATAATGTTCATTTTGCCACTTAGGAAATTGAAGTCCAGAAAGAATGAATAATTTTTCAAACTCACACAACCAGTAATGATAAAAATGAGTATTTTACCCATTTGTCTGACTCCAGAATTCATGTCCTTTGCACTATACCATGCTGCATTCTAGCAAGTTACTTGAAACATGGAATATGGAATTCTGTACAAGTACTTAGATTATGGTATACTGTGCTTTCTTAAAAATGCTCCTAATTTAATACTTTGCCTCTTTATACATAATGAAAAACTGGATGATCACTCTCCATCCCCCTTCCTTAGGTGACCTCCCGTTGCTATGACCTGAGGTATATGAGGTCTACTATCAGCAAACGACACCTGGAAGAGGAGCTGAGGAGGCACTGTGTCCTCAACATTCCATCTAGAGCTTCCCTGGTAACGCAGGGTCAGTCCATTCACAAAATCTCTCAGTTCTCCCCTTCCCCATTACCAATGTGTTTTTCACCTTAACTTCACCCCTTTCCCCAAATATAAAACCCATAGGTGCAAACTCAAATCGCTCTGACAAAGCTTTCCTGTAATGTCATTTCTATCTCTCTGAGTTCCAAAACTCTTCAGCACTATCCGAAATGGCCACAAATTCGCTTGGATTTTCTACAAATCCTGTTCAACTGTGAATGAATTCCCTTTTATTTTTAATTTCTCCCTCAAATTGTTCTACTAACTTCTCATAATAAAGTTTTCCTCACCACAGCCTTGTTCTCACCTCCCAAGGCTGTTCCCACTTCCCACTCCCTCTGTTCCTTCTTACTGTATCTCGTTACCTTTTCCTTTTTTGTTCTTTAAACCTCTTTGCTTCGGAAGTCCATGCCATTCACTGCTCCATATCCCTTTTTATTGTTTACCACCTTTGATTTTGAAAAGATCAGGTTCACAATTTATTTCTTAATCTGTCATCTAGCTCAGAGACTTTATTAAAAAGTGATCTCTAAATTACTTTGGGCAGTATGGCCATTTTCACAATATTGATTCTTCCTATCCATGAGCATGGAATGTTTTTCCATTTGTTTGTGTCCTCTCTTATTTCCTTGAGCAGTGGTTTGTAGCTCTCTTTGAAGAGGTCCTTCACATCCCTTGTAAGTTGTATTCCTAGATATTTTATTTTCTGTGTAGCAAACGTGAATGGGAGTTCACTCATGATTTGGCTGTTTGTCTATTATTAGTGTATAGGAATGCTTGTGATTTTTGCACACTGATTTTTGTATCCTGAGGCTTTGCTGAAGTTGCTTATCAGCTTAGAGATTTTGGGCTAAGACAAAGGAGGTTTCTAAATATACCATCATGTCCTCTGCAAACAGACAATTTGACTTCCTCTTTTCCTATTTGAATACCATTTCTTTCTTTCTCTTGCCTAACTGCCCTGGCCAGAACTTGCAACACTATGTTGAATCGGAGTAGTGAGAGAAGGCATCCTTGTCTTGTGCCCGTTTTCAAAGGGAATGCTTCCAGTTTTTGTCCATTCAGTATGATATTTGCTGTGGGTTTGTCATAAATAGCTCTTATTATTTTGAGATATGTTCCATCAACACTTAGTTTATTGAGAGTTTTTAGCATGAAGAGGTGTTGAATTTTATCGAAGGCCTTTTCTTCATCTATTGAGAGAATCATGTGGTTTTTGTCATTGGTTCTGTTTATGTGATGGATTACATTTATTGATTTTGGTATGTTGAATGAGCTTTGCATCCCAGGGATGAAGCCGACTTGATTGTGGTAGATAAGCTTTTTGATGTGCTGCTGGATTTGGTTTGCCAGCATTTTATTGAGGACTTTCGAATCAATGTTTATCAGGGATATTGGCCTGAAATTTTGTTTTTGTTGTGTCTCTGCCAGGTTTTGGTATCAAGATGATGCGGGCCTCATAAAATGAGTTAGGAAGGAGTCTTTCTTTTTCTATTGTTCGGAATAGTTTCAAAAGGAATGGTACCAGCTCCTCTTTGTACCTCTGGCAGAATTCAGATGTGAATCTGTCTGGGCTTTTTTTGGTTGGTAGGCTATTAATTACTGCCTCAATTCCAGACTTTGTTATTGGTCTATTCAGGGATTCCACTTCTTCTGGTTTAGTTTTGGGAGGGTGTATGTGTCCAGGAATTTATCCACTTCTAGATTTTCTGGTTTATTTGCGTACAGGTATTTATAGTATTCTCTGATGGCAGTTTGTATTTCTGTGGGATCAGTGGTGATATCCTCTTTATCATTTTTTATTGTGTCTTTTTGATTCTTCTCTCTTTTCTTATTTATTAGTCTGGCTAGCGGTCTATCTATTTTGTTAATCTTTTCAAAAAACCAGCTCCTGGATTCACTGATTGTTTTGAAGGGTTTTTTGTCTCTCGCTCTCTCCTTCAATTGTGCTCTGGTCTTAGTTATTTCTTGTCTTCTGCTAGCTTTTGAATTTGTTTGCTCTTGCTTCTCTAGTTCTTTTAACTGTGATGTTAGGGTGTTGATTTTAGATCTTTCCCACTTTCTCCCGTGGGCATTTAGGGCTATAAATTTCCCTCTAAAGACTGCTTTAGCTGTGTCCCAAAGATTCTGGTATGCTGTGTCTTTGTTCTCATTGGTTTCAAAGAACTTATTTATTTCTGCCTTAATTTCGTTATTTACCCATTAGTCATTCCGGAGCAGGTTGTTCAGTTTCCATGTAGTTGTGTGGTTTAGAGTGACTTTCTTAATCTTAAGTTCCAATTTGATTACACTGTGGTTTGAGAGACTGTTTGTTATGATTTCCATTCTTTTGCATTTGCTGAGGAGTGTTTTACTTCCAATTATGTGGTCAATTTTAGAATAAGTGTGATGTGGTGCTGAGAAGAATGTATATTCTGTTGATTTGGGGTGGAGAGTTCTGTAGATGTCTATTAGGTCCGCTTGTCCAGAGCTGAGTTCAACTCCTGATAATCCTTGTTAATTTTCCGTCTCATTGATCTAATATTGACAGTGGGGTGTTAAAGTCTCCCATTATTATTTTGTGGGAGTCTAAGTCTCTTTGTAGGTCTCTAAGAACTTGGTTTATGAATCTGGGTGCTCCTGTATTGGGTGCATGTATATTTAGGAAAGTTAGGTCTTCTTGTTGCATTGATCCCTTTACCGTTATGTAATGCCCTTCTTTGTCTTTTTTGATCTTTGTTGGTTTAAAGTAGATTCAGTGCTACCCCCATCAAGCTACCAATGACTTTCTTCACAGAATTAGAACAAACTACTGTAAATTTCACATGGAACCAAAAAAAGAGCCCATATAGCCAAGACAATCCTAAGTAAAAAGAACAAAGCTGGAGACATCACGCTACCTGACTTCAAAGTATACTACAGTAACCAAAACAGCATGTTACTGGTACCAAAACAGATATATAGACCAATGGAACAGAACAGAGGCCTCGGAAATAACGCCACACATCTACAACCATCTGATCTTTGACAAACCTGGCAAAAACAAGCAATGGGAAAGGATTTCCTCTTTAATAAATGGTGTTGGGAAAACTGGTTAGCCACATGTAGAAAAGTGAAACTGGACCCCTTCCTTACACCTTCCACAAAAATTAACTCAAGGTGAATTAAAGACTTAAATGTAAGACCTAAAACCATAAAAACCCTAGAAGAAAACCTAGGCAATACCATTCAGGACATAGACATGGGCAAAGACTTTATGACTAAAACACTGAAAGCAATGACAACAAAAGCCAAAATAGACAAATGGGTCTAATTAAACTAAAGAGCTTCTGCACAGCAAAATAAACTATCATCAGAGTGAATAGGCAACCTACAGAATGGGAGAAAATTTTTGTAATCTACCCATCTGACAAAGGGCTAATATGCAGAATCTACAAAGAACTTAAACAAATTTACAAGAAAGAAACAAACAACCCCATCAAAAAGTGGGCAAAGGATATTAACAGACACTTCTCAAAAGAAGACATTTATGCGGCCAACAAACATGAAAAAAAGCTCATCATCACTGGTCATTAGAGAAATGCAAAGAAAAACCACAATGAGATACCATCTCACACTAGTTAGAACGGTGCTCATTAAAAAGTCATGAAACAACAGATGCTGGAGAGGATGTGGAAAAACAGCAATACTTTTACACTGTTGGTGGGAGTATAAATTAGTTCAACCATTGTGGAAAACAGTGTGGTGATTTCTCAAGGATCCAGAGCTAGAAATACTATTTGACCCAGGAATCCCATTACTGGGTATATACCCGAAGGATTACAAATCATTCTACTATAAAGACACATGCACACATATGTTTATTACAGCACTGTTCACAATAGCAAAGACTTGGAACCAACGCAAATGCTCATCAATAATAGACTGGATAAAGAAAATGTGGCACATAAACACCATGGAATACCATGCAGCCATAAAAACAGATGAGTTCATGTCCTTTGCAGGGACATGGATGAAGCTGGAAACCACCATTCTCAGCAAACTAACACAGGAACAGAAAACCAAACACCACATGTTCTCACTCATAAGTGGGAGGTGAACAGTGAGAACACATGGACACAGGGAGGGGAACATCACACACAGGGGCCTGTCAGGGAGTGGGGAGCTAGGGGAGGGATAGCATTAGAAGAAATACCTAATATAGATGATGGGCTGATGGGTGCAGCAAACCACCATGACACATGTATACCTATGTAACAAACCTGCACGTTCAGCACATGTATCCCAGAACTTAAAGTATAATAATAATAAAAAAAAAATATCTCTCCTCATAAAATGGCCTTGCATATGTCCTTATTTTTTTATTTGCTGATTCTAGACTAAGACCAATAACTCCCATTAAAGACAACCTGACTTTTTAGAAAATTTTTGAAATGAGGATGGTCTATGCTTGAATAAAGGCACACGGATAGGGAGGCCTTTTCAAAACTGAATCACAATACCGCTCACATACTTCTTAAAAAGTACTTGGTATTGCATTCAGTTTTTATTATCTCCTCCAACCTCATCACATACATTTATAAAAGTTAGCAAATAAGATGAATCATATCAACATATATAATACAAATTATGTATGTATAATTCCCTAAACCACTAGTGTTAATACATAGTGTTACCACCAATAGGGTTTTGTTTTTGGTTTTTTTTGCGGGGTTTTTTTTGAGACAGGGCCTCATTCTGACACCCAGGTAGGAGCACAGTGGCGCCAATCATAACTCACTGCAATCTCAACTTCCTGGGCTCAAGCAGTGCTCCTGCCTCAGCCTTTGAAGTAGCTGGGACTATAAACACACACCATTACACCTGGATTATTTTTATATTTCCATAGAGACAAGGTCTCACTACATCACCCAGGCTGACACCAAAAGGTATTTAAAGACATACTTTAAATACCTTTCTAAGACATACTTTCTAAGAGGTGTTGTGAATTGTCTAAAGCAAGAATAACACTGTTACTTAGTTTGTGTAAATAAGCCACTTAAACAATAAATTCCAATTTTTTTTTTTTTTTTTTTTTTTTTTTTTTTTGAGACGGAGTCTCGCTCTGTCGCCGAGGCTGGACTGCAGTGGCGCGATCTTGGCTCACTGCAAGCTCCGCCTCCTGGGTTCATGCCATTCTCCTGCCTCAGCCTCCCGAGTAGCTGGGACTACAGGCACCCACCACCACGCCCAGCTAATTTGCTAATTTTTTTTGTATTTTTAGTAGAGACGGGTTTCACCGAGTTAGCCAGGATGGTCTCGATCTCCTGACCTTGTGATCCGCCTGCCTCAGCCTCCCACAGTGCTGGGATTACAGGTGTGAGCCACTGTGCCCAGCCGATAAATTCCATTTTTAATGGCAATATATTTTTCTTCATCTAATATTAAACTAAATTATTACCTTTCATCAGTTGAGGGTTCTTTTTGTTGTAAATGAGGCTTGATTCCAAACATTGGGCGAATATTTGTTGATAAGGCTCTGATGGTGTAACTGATTTCATTCTCCCTTGTAACATCACTGTCATAGCCTACAGTCAAAATACACGAGTTATTCTTTAAGCGATAACCAAGATCAATTATGATCTTATAAACTGGATACAAAGATGTTCAACAATATGAAATAAATTAAGTTGTTATAAGCAAATTTTGAATATGCAACCAGAAAAAATGATGTAGAAGAATATTTAATTATATGTAAAGATGTTTTCAAAGTATTATTAAGTAATAATAGCAGGTTAAAAAATAAGTTCAATACGTCCACACTTTTCTTAAAAAAATATTAGCTACATACATCTTAGGATATACCCCAAATGTTAAAAGAGGTGTTACCTCTGTGTGGTCAAATTATGGAGGCTGTGTTTAATTTTTATGGCAAAATACATTTTCTATAATGAACTGATATTACTGGTATATTAGAAGAAAATCAAAATTATTTTAAAATATGAGGTTTAATAATATAAAATTTACCTTAACAGTACTTATTTAAAATTTAGATATTCTTCATTTGTAGATAAATAACATCTAAGTCATAAATTCACGGCAACCTGTTGTTCTTGAGTCACAAAATGGATTTTGATATTAAACAGACTAAAAACAGTAACACTACAATTATTCAAATATTATTATTACTTGTTATAACTTCTACAGCTTAAATAAGTTGTGCTATATTTTCCCGATATTTTTGGTCAAGTATTATAAAATAACATACCCCCATCTTCTTCAGAATCAATGTCGGATTCTTCACTATCACAAGGCCTTTTTTCTCGGTAGCCTTCCATCTCATTTGTCCACACCATTAAAGACATATCTGTACCTCCTAGGGTAACCAACATGCTGTCATCATAAGTCCAGCGAACATTTGTGACATGTGTACTATGGGCCACATACCTCTTAAACTTTCCAAATTTCCCCTAAAGAGGAAGAAAATTCAAAAAACCTTTCTGAGAAATTTCATTAAATATTTCCATTATGATTTTGAATTTATTTTATTAATAAATAATTAGAAATTAATCATTTCAAGTGCAATGTGTTAAAAAAATTGGAGAAAATACTGAAACTCAGCAGAATAAAAGATACCAAATTCCCAAACCTGTTAAGGACAAGATATAAAACCAGTAGTTTCACAAAATGCTAGTACCCCAGGCAAAATTCTTTAAAAAACTAACTTGGTATTTTGCATTAAAAGCATAAACATGTTCTTGTATTTGACTCACCCATCTCCCTTTTAGGGATCTATGCTAAGAAAAATGCTATGTGTGTAAAAAAATACTTACCATGGTATTTACTTACAGTAGTGAAAAAAATTAAATACCTTAGATGATCAAAGTAATAGTTAATTACAATGTATATGGAATAGTGTATATATATTAAAGATAATGGTTAAGCAGATGTATTACTGTTGGAAATAGATGCAATAATTGAGAAAGGATACACATGCCTACGTACAGCATGAGTATGTTAACAAAAAGTAACTATCAATTGGTTTGGTACACGTCTATGTATATACCCACGTAAATATCTTTCATCTTAATTCATCAGTGCTTTTGTTTGTAAGCAATATACATAGAAATGTATTTTCCTTTTAAATAACAATAAAAGTTTAAGTTATAAATACTGGCAACTTTAAAATCTAGCATTACCAAGTTACATACATTCAAATCAAAGCATCATATTAAAATCTTTTCAAAGGTGTTAAAATGAGAGATGTCTTATACAAAACACAGTGATAGCAAAATTTGTGAATTCCCTAGGAATGACGACTCTGTTTTTTTTTTTTTTTTTTTTTTTTTTTGATACTGGAGTGCAGTGGCGTGATCTCGGCCCACCGTAACCTCTGCCTCCTGGTTCAAGTGATTCTCCTGCCTCAGCCTCCCAAGTAGCTGGGATTACAGGTATCCGCCACCGTGCCCAGCTAATTTTTTCTGTTTTTAATAGAGACGGGGTTTCACCATGTTGACTAGGCTGGTCTCGAACTCCTGACCTCAGGTGATCCACCTGCCTCAGCCTCCCAAAGTGCTGGGATTATAGGCATGAGCCACTGCGCCTGGCAGGACTAATGACTCTTAATAAAAGTTGTGAGGGATCTGTCATCAAAGCATGGCAAGAAGGTAGTTTCTCTAAGACTGTGTGGTTCTTGCTACACTAAGGTGAAAAAATAATCTGTAGACCAATATCCCAGAACCTATTCCTTAGGGATCTACACCATCTGGAATGCTGGAAGTGACGTTTCTGGCAAATATTTTGGAGGAACACATTGTTAACAACTAAGACCCTACCATTTATACGTATCTAAAACAGGAATCTGTGGAATATTTTCTTGGGTGTCTGAGTTTTCAATGAGAATTTTTAAACCCGTGTTTTCATTTCAATGCTGATCTAAAAATATTAATATGAGCACCAGAAAAATGATGTAGAAGAATATTTAATTATACTTAATGATGTTTTCAAAGTATTACTAAGTAATAACAACAGGTTAAAAAATTTCAATATGACCACACTTAAGATCACCAGGAACTGAATACCACAATATGATTTCATGCCCTATTTCAAATTTATCTTTATGTTCATGGTGGTGCCAGAGTATAATATATAACTTAATTTGTGAATTAAGAAATAATTGCTGCCAGATACAGTGACTTGCGCCTGTAATCCCACCACTTTAGGATGCCGAGGCAGGAGGATCACTTAAGTTCAGGAGTTTGAGACCAGCATAGGCAACATCTGGAAACCCCATCTCTACAAAAAAAAAAAAAATTTAATTAGCCAGGCATGGTGGCATGTGCCTGTGGTCACAGTTACTCAAGAGGCTGAGGTGGGAGGATAACTTGGGTCTGGGAGGTCAAGGCTGCAGTGAGCCATGATTGCGCCATTGCATTCCAGCCTGGGTGACAGAGAGAGAGAGACGTTGTCTAAAAAAAAAAGAGAAAGGAATGCATTGTATCTGGACTTGATATATAAATTTTATTTCTGTGTTAAGCAAAAGCCTAATATTTTACAGTAGTTTGAACAGAGGGAAGTGATAAAAGAATTAAGTACTTGCACAGCACACAGTAGCATAGGTACGTAGAATGTCAAAGAACCTGTTGGCCGGGCCCAGTGGCTCACGCCTGTAATCCCAGCACTTTGGGAGGTCGAAGTGGGGGAATCACAAGGTCAGGAGCTCGAGACCAGCCTGACCAACATGGTGAAACCCCATCTCTACTAAAAATACAAAAAAAATTAGCCGGGCATGGTGGTGCAAGCCTGTAATCCCAGTTACTCAGGGGGCTGAGGCAGGAGAATAGCTTGAATCCGGGAGGCAGAGGTTGCAGTGAGCTGAGATCGCGGCACTGCACTCCAGTCTGGCAACAAAGTGAGACTCCATCTCAAAAACAACAACAACAACAACAAAAATCTTAATATACATAAGCAGCAAGTAAATACCAATTTTAAGCAGAAAATCATTAACAAATGATGCTGATGATTTAAAATGCACATAAATTCTGCTACAAAAGCAGAAAAAAAAAGAATCTGTATTATTTGGTTTCAACAAAAAAGTCATTCATTACATTAAATCAATGGTGTTTAATTTTACAAGCGTTAAGTATTTTCTATTTAATTGGTTAAAACAACTTAAAGTTTGAAGTTGTAACTATAAATAGTTTATATTTACTGTTAATAGTATATATTTAATCAAAAATAGAAAAATTATTGAAGTTAATATTGGGGATAAAAGGAATGTCTCTCTCTCTTTTGACATAGGATTTTGCTTTGTCACCCAGGCTGGTGTGCAACAACATGACCACAGCTCACTGTAGCCTCCAACTTCCGGGCTCAAGCAATCTTCCCACCTTAGCCTCCCGAGTAGCTAGGACTACCGGCATTACCACAATGCCTGGCTAATCTTTTTCTCTGTTTTGTAGAGAGGACGTCTTGTTATGCTGCCCAGGCTGGCCTGAAATGCCTGGCCTCAAGTGATCCTCCCACCTCAGGCTCCCAAAGTATTATGCTGGGATTATAGGCATGAACCCCTGTACCCAGCCAAGATGTTTCTTGTAAAAGGGATATTCATATTAGTCAATACTGAAAAACACTATAGGATATGATATATAACTTAAGGCATGGGATCATAAATTATAATACTTAAAAGCTATAGATATGAAACATAATTCTGAACCTTTGATATTACAACATTACGTATTACATATGTACAATTAATAACAATGAAGTGCTATGACAGGACATTACCTTAACCATTTCATAATTTATAATCATTAGGAAAGTTAAAGAAAAACACATACTTTAGTAGGATATCTAAATAACTTCACAAATCCCAAATCATCCCCAGTAGCTAGAACCATTTTGTCACTCGTGAGGCAAGAAGCAGTTACATCTGTAACTTCTCCAATTACTGGCCAAATTCCTTCACAGCATAAACCAAGTACACTTGTCCATGATGCCCAAGCAATTTTTTCTACCTAAGAAGGAAAAACAATGCTGTAAATTTGGATTATCCAAACCTAAAATATTAACAACCAAAATGTAAACATTTTTCTTTGTAATTATGTGTGTCAAAAGTAAAATGAAAGTTTTAATGAAAAAATAGTTAAATTATTAGTTGTCTTGGTTTTATAGCTCCCCAGAGCCTAATAGTTGCTGCAGAAAATTTTAACATAGCATTATTCAGAATATAATCATATATCCACTGTGTGTTCTAGATGCTAAGCATACAGTGTTAATAATAAAACTGTTTCTGACTTCAGGATAATCAAGTAAGATTCTTACAGTTCACATTTAAATTTCTAATAATGCATTATAAGTATGTTTTCCAACTAACCCTTAGAAGAAATTTAGAACTTTTACTTATGGTCCCTCCCTTCATTAAGCCACTTTCATATTAAATTTGTTAAGCCTCTCTTCCTAGGTCAAGTTTAGAAAAAAAAAAAAAAAAAAAAGGCTAATATTGTCAGGCACAAAATGCAACACAATTTTTCTTGTTTTGTTTTCTTTTTTTAAAAAAAACAAAAACAAAAACAGTAATCTGCCAACAAACATCTTAGGCATATGGATTCCTAAGAACATGACAGATATGCAGTACTCCAATCTTAGAATGACACGTCTTCTATCTGCTATTTCACACTTCTTGTCTTTTGAGGAAAGTAACGGAGCATAGCTAGCCATACAAGTGATTTATTCCTTTTTTTTTTTAATACAGGGTCTCACTTTGTTACCCATGCTGGAGTGTAGTGGCATGAACATGGCTCACTGCAGCCTCCACCTCCTAGGCTCAAGCAGTCTTCCCACCTCAGCCTCCCAAGTAATTGGGACTATAGGCACATGCCACCACGCCCAACTAACTTTTTGTATTTTTTTGTAGAGATGGGGTTTCAACATGTTGCCCAGTCTGGTCTTGAACTCCTGAGCACAAGCAATCTGTCTGCCTCGACTTCCAAACTGCTGGGATTACAGGCATGAGCCACCATGCCCGCTGACTCCTTTTATTAATATAGTATTTCTTTCTTCACCCATGTATTCTGACTCAATAAACTCAAGAATATCCATTATTTTAATAATTTGAGAACAGATTTCATGTGTAACTAAATGATAGAAAGTAGGTATCAGTTTATTAGCCACTCTTATTCACATAAACAACACTACAAGCACCACTGCTGTCCTACCTCCACGCTGGGGATGGTTTGTTTTTTCCCTCTGGGAGCTTCAAAGAATAATTGTTCCTTAGCACCAGTGTTGACCTGTAAAAGCTTTCCTTAAAAAAAATTTTTAAAAATATTTACACATATAAAATACATATAAATACATATACCATCAGTATGATATTTAAGTTTTATGGTAAAAAAATCAGCTTAAATATAAAACCTATTTTCTGCTGCAGTCAACATATAGTAAGAGCATTTTATTTTTATAATTCTACATTATTAAGTAACTAAATTCATAAGTGGTTTGATTTTTGTATATGTATATACATAAAAATGATTTCTTTGGTTATGCATATGTAAAAAATTCCTAGAAACAAATGTTAAAATATTTTTTAAAGTGTAAGTATCGTTTAACTATATTTAGAAAAACTTTATGATGCTCAATTTATACAGCTGAATACATGAAACAATAACATCCTTAAAAAGAGAGCATTTAAAATACTTAACATTTACCAAACATATTAAACTCAGTAATATGCCATGCATTCTGCTAAAATACAAAGATACTCATTAAGTTCTTTATGTTATATGATTATGACTCTTTTTAAAGAATATATTTCATATCAGACAATGAGAAAAATGACTTTAAAATCTTAATTAACATTTCTTGCCTGGGCGCGGTGGCTCAAGCCTGTAATCCCAGCACTTTGGGAGGCCGAGACGGGTGGATCACGAGGTCAGGAGATCGAGACCATCCTGGCGAACACAGTGAAACCCCATCTCTACTAAAAAATACAAAAAACTAGCCGGGCGAGATGGCGGGCGCCTGTAATCCCAGTTACTTGGGAGGCTGAGGCAGGAGAATGGCGTAAACTCGGGAGGTGGAGCTTGCAGTGAGCTGAGATCTGGCCACTGCACTCCAGCCTGGGCAACAGAGCAAGACTCCGTCTCAAAAAAAAAACAACATTTCTTTTTAAAAATGTATTACATTTTTTTTAGGAATGGGGTCTCACTCTGTTGCCCAGGCTGGTCTCAAACCCCTGGGGTCAAGCAGTCCTCCAGCCTTGGCCTCCCAAAGTACTGGGATTACAGGCATGAACCACCATACCTGGCCAACATTTCTATAGTCTATTTATATCAAATTTATATAGCAGAGATCAATACATCATAACAATTTTTTTGCATATTTAAATTACCTTACAAATTAAACAACTAATCACTTACTGTACTATTATTTGAATGATATTAGGTGAAGTATTGAAAAGTGTAGGCTGGGTGCAGTGGCTCATGCCTATAATCCCAGAACTTTGGGATGCCAAGGTGGGAGGATTGCTTGAGTCCAGGAGTTCGGGACCAGCCTGGGCAATATAGTGAGACCCTGTCTCTACAAAAAATTTAAAAATTAGCCAGGCATGGTGGTGAATGCCTGTAGTCCCAGCTACTCAGGAGGCTGAGTTGGGAGGATCACTTAAGCCCAGGAGGTCGAGGGTGTAGTAAACTGTGATTGTACCACAGCACTCCAGCCTGGGTGACAGAATGAGACCTGTCTCAAAAAAAGAAAAGAAAAAAGAAAAAGTCTCAACTCTATAGTGTTCATCTTCAGATGTAAAATAGTAAAAAATAATTTTGAGAATAATGGTTGCTTTCCCCAATTCTTTTAAACTCATCTGTTGAATCACTTTTCTGTTTCTCTAATATAGCTATACTAAATCAAATGAAATTTTTATCAAATATTAAGTTATTTAAAGTCTTACCTCTAATATCCCAATCAATATGGGTTATGTAACTGGTAGCTCCTTTGCATATTCCTACTCGTTTACTACTCATTACATTGTATATATCTATAAAGCTGTCATGGGATGCTACAGCAAGATATTTCCCAGAACCTATAATAGAAACATATTTGCTTGACATTTTCTATCTTTGGAAATACTTTTTTACACTCTGCAACTAGAGTTAATTTTCCTTTTCTTTATGGAGGAATCTTAGTTGTTTTATAATAAGAAGACAGATGTGTCAAATGACAAATGATAACATTTTTCAAGTATATTAAACTTAACAAAATAATTTTTTAGTGTAACAAATTAGTTCAGTGGGAAGCAAATGTCAAAAACTATGTATGATGTAGTTTTGATACTTTGTATTTAAAAAAACTCCCTCTAAATTTAGAAAAAAATGGAACTAAACCAACACAAGTAAATTTTGCCTTAACATTAGTAATTGCTGCATTACAGTAGGTTTGTAGTAGATAATGAATACATGGAAGTTAATGGAGTAAAATGAGTGCAATTTCAAAAGCATTAAGAATATAATGAAAACAGTTATCTAGCCCCTTTTATGTCATAGATGAGGAAACAAAAGCTCAGAGAAGCATCCTGGCTCAAGTCACACAGAAAATTTAGTAACAGAATTGGCACTAAGACAGATATTTGCACCAATCTAACAACAGGGTTTTTACCTCTTGCTACACTGCCTCCTCTAGTAAAAAAGTTAAGTTCTCAGATAATATAACAGTTAATAAAAATTATACATGATACATTTATACACTGCCAGACCCAAGTTAATACGCAAATACAATTTCAATGGATCTTACCAGGTGAAAATCGAATATCTGAAATCATATCTTTTCTGTGATGAAAAGACACAAGATCCTCTAGAGTATCTGCATTTGCCATTAAGAAGCTTCCATCGTTGAGACCTACGGCTAAAGCTTTACCATCAGGAGAAAAACAGCAACACCTCCCACCTGAAAGAGAAAGAGTATATTAGGCAATTCCCCCCACCCCGCTTTTTTTAAAGTATGGGCCAGGTGTGGTGGCTCATGCCTATAATCCAAGCACTCTGGGGGAGCTGAGGCAGGAGGATTGCCTGAGGCCAGGAGGTTAAGACCAGCCTGGGCAACATAGCAAGACCCCATCTCTACCAGCGGACAGAGTAGGGGAAGGGGCAAGGGGAAAGGGGCAAGGGGCAAAGGACAAGGGGCAAGGGGGAAGAGAGAAGAGGGAAGGGAAGACAGGTATGTAAGTAAATAAATAGACAGGCATGGTGGCACACACCTGTAGTCCCATTTACTCAGGAAGCTGAGGCGGGAGGACTGTTTCAGCCCAGGAGGTTGAGGGTGCAGTGAGCTATGATTGCATCACTGCACTCCAGCCTGGGTTACAGAGTGAGACCTTGCCTCAAAAAAAAAAAAAAAAAAAAAAAAAAGTATTTGCTAAAAGAATCTATTATTTCAAAAAGGTTGCCTCTTTATTATGGCCTCAAATCAATATTAAAAAGGAGTCAAGAGATACAGATGAAAGTTTTCTATAGAAGTCAATGGTATGGAATTCTAAGCAGGAATGAAACTCATTTCTGAATACAACAAAAGCAAGTACAGATATTTACCTTAAAAGAAATTAGGTTGATGAAAACTAATGAGATTTTAATTAACATAAAAAGCCAATGATATACGTGGAAGTTTTTTGCACAGTAGGTTTTACCTTTGTAGCTCCTTTCCAAAAAAACAAAAATCTAAGAAATAAGTCATCTTTATAAAAATGATTTTTTTTTTTTGAGATGGAATTTCCCTCTTGTTGCCTAGGCTGGAGTGCAATGGCGTGATCTCAGCTCACTGCAACTTCCGCCTCCTAGATTCAAATGATTCTCCTGCCTCAGCCTCCCAAGTAGCTGAGATTACAGGCATGTGCCACCAGGCCTGGCTACTTTTGTATTTTTAGTAGAAATGGGGTTTCACCATGTTGGTCAGGCTGGTCCCAAACTCCTGACCTCAGGTGAACCACCTGCCTCCGACTCCCAAAGTGCTGGGATTACAGGCGTGAGCCACAGTGCCTGGCCTATGAAACTATTTTTAAAAATCTGATAATAGGCCATTATTAATGGTAAGAAGATATATTTATCTATATAAGTTTCAGAACCATATATGAAATAATTTTATTATTAATGATAAAATTAATATCATACATTAATGTCATTAATGATGTTAACATTAATTAGTAAAAATAAGGTTTAGTGCTGCACTGATAAACACAAAAAAGACTTACCCTAACAGCAAGGGTTGCAGCAAACATATTCAAAAGCCCTAAGGATTTTGGTATCTTGTATGAAATCTGATGAGGAAAGGATGGGGTATATATCGAATGAAAAGTTATAGATTAAATTGAGAACAAGTAGTCATTTAATTATCAAGCATACATTGGAAATGAAGAAATCTAACATATGATTTCTCAGATTTGAGAGTCATGAGATGATGGTGACCTGGAGCAGGGTGGCAGCAGTGGAGGTGATAAGATTTGGATATATTTCAAAGACAGAGCTGGTAGAACTTTGACCAACTGGCTGTGGGGTGAAAGGCATCAAGGGCATGGTTTTGCTTGAGTGGTGATGCCATTTACTGAGATGGGATAAACTAGAGGAACCAGTGCTTAGTTCTGTACAAATTAAGTTAAAGATGCCTATGAGAAGTTCAAGCGAAGACATGAAGGAGACAATTTAATATATGAATCCTTTTCAGGAGCTCAAGGGAGAAGAACAGACGAGATATAATATGGGACACAGTTGCACACAGATAGTAGTTACAACCATAAACTGGTTAAGAGTTTGTTATTAATTGGTTGCCTCTCAGTTCCAAATCCAGCCTTCTTTTTCCTGCTATGTGATCCTGAAACTGGATGCTGTAGTATGTTTTCTCTTGCCAGTTGACTTGAAGTTTCCAGTAGATACACTGGAGGGACACTGCAAGGGCAAATCACAAGGAAAAGACTTCTTCCCTCTTACCGTAATGTGCTGGAGCTAGAGGGTCAATGGAGGGTCCATCCTTCCCCTCCATGAGGTTAATTCCTCATTAGTCCTATGGGTTGCAGCTGCTTGGAGCTGCTACTTCTGAGTTGCATATGAAAAATCTATTCAAACATTCTTACCTCCCTAAGCTTTTAGATTCATTCCTCTCCATCGGGTGTCAGCCCATGGGTGACACCCCTTAGAATCCTCTTTTATGCCTTTTAGTAGTTAACCACCTTTAATTAGTTAACATGTCGTATTAAATTTTATGTTCAAATTACTGGGGGTAATTTCTGTCTCTCGACAGATAGAGAATTGGTACTGAAGTGGTCTCCGGAGAGAGACCGTCAAAGATGGATTGGCTTAGTTATGCCTTTGGGCTTGAGCACAGTGCTGGGCCCTTACCAACGGGAAATGGAATGCTAACAACCCAAGGTATACATTGGTATCACAATTAATCAAGTTATCTCCTGTTGTTGATTATAATAAAGTGTCTACTGAGATAAGTGTCTACTGAGCTAAGCACCTTGGGAGCCCATGAGGCTGCTGCCCTTAGCATTACCATAGTGATGATGATAAGGACTGTGGTGTGCAATAGATTTTACTGACGGTGTGGAACATTTACAGAAAGAAGTAAAACTCGGGTGCTTAAACTATCAGCATGAGTTGTGGTCTCAATAGAGAATGCTTCCATGGCAAGTTTAAAACAATCTCTGGCATCTTAAATCCACAGGACTGATATTACTAAACATTAAACACAAATTTAATTGTGTGAGTTGCAAATTTACAATGTCAATTGAATTGACAGCCTCGCCAAGTTCTTTATGTGAAAGTTAAGGTATTAACTGGGCACTCTGAAACTTGGAATGGGGATATCTGGTTGGACTTAAATAAAGCTGAGAAACTCAAATTTCTGTGTTATTCTGAGTCTCACTTTCGAGTGCAAATAGCTTGCTTTCCCTGTGTCTGAGAAGTCTGACCTTCTGGGGCAGTTGCCCTGCAGGGAAATGCTCATCTTTCTGAAGAATTACCACAACCCCTCCTTTGCTGTCACTACTCATAACGTGGGTCAAACTGCAGCATACTCTAGGACAGAGATCAGCAAACATTTTCTTAAAGAACAAAATAGTAAACATTTTCAACTTTGTGTGCCATATGGTCTCTGTCACAAATACTAAGCTCTGCTATCATAGTGTGAAAGCAGCCCTAGATGATACATAAATGAATGAGCATGGCTGTGATCCAATAAAACTTTATTTACAAAATCAGGAGGTGGGCTGGCTTTGACCCATGGGCTGACACCTCATGGAGAGGAATGAATCTAAAAGCTCAGGGAGGTAAGAATGTTTGAATAGATTTTTCATATGCAACCTGCACATCCATCCCCCAACTATACCCCCCAAGAAAGTCTAGAAAATAGTCCCTTCACTAATGCATTGAAAAACATATTATAGTCCCTTCACTAATGCATTGAAAAACATATTAAGGGCAGCATCTGCATCTCAAAAAGCTCTATGACTGTTCTCACACATAAGTCAGCAATGACCGTAGTACAAGTTTGTCCAACCTGCGGCCCATGGGTGGCATGCAGACCAGGATGGCTTTGAATATGACTCAACACAAATCCATAAGCTTTCTTAAAACATCATGAGATTTTTTTTGCGATTTTTAAAAACTCATCAGCTACCATTAGTGTTAGTGTATTTTATGTGTGGCCCAAGACAATTCTTCTTCCAATGTGGCCCAGGGAAGCCAAAAGATTGCATACCCTTGCCACAGGAGATGTTGCCACTGACACAGCCTCCCTGATTTAACAGAGATAATCATGGAGAAGCAGAGGCCAAGTAGCAGCACTTAACCAACCCACCTCTGGATTGTAAAGGTAGATGCTTTTACAGAAAAGGACAGCAGGAATGTACTGATAATCACAATGTTTTAGCCTGTGGAGATTTCTGTTGATGGCTAATGAATCCAATAATACTCAAAGTGTATATGGTAAATAGCAATGCTCTATGGATCCTCTGGAAGCTACCAAAGGAGAATCACACTGCAGAACTGTAGGACTTAAGAGCAAATCTATGTCCTCTTTATAGATAATTATTTTCCTTTTGAGAATCAGCTTCTTGCTTGCTACCGGCCCTTATTAGAGAGGAAATGCCTAACTACAGGGTATCAGGTAACTATGTGTCCTGAGCTTCCTATCATGAACTGAAAGTTACATGACTAACCAAGCCAGAGATTGGGTGTGCACAGCAGCAATGTATCAAATGGAAAAGACCAAACTTGAAAGATCTGGAAGTTACAAGTAATTTACATGAACAGGTGCCTCAAATTTCTTAAAAAAATTCTTGCTGCAATGCCTCTTTCCTCTCTCGGTCTATATCTGTGGCCTCATGGGTGTTCCTTATTATCAGTTCACTGAGGAAGAAAAAATTGTGAGTCAGACTTAAGTTTCTATTGATATGTTGGTACCTACTTGAAAGTATTACAGCCCCACTCAGGAGTGACCCCCCAAAAAACAGCATTGTAGGTAAAATCTCCCCGTGGGCAGCACTTCAAGCAGTCTATTTGGTTTTCCACTTTGAAGTGAGAGATGATCGCATGTACAGATTTACACTGGTTCATTAGTAATGGCTAACTGAATGATAGGGACTTCGAAGAAACAGGAATAAAATATTGGAGGCTAGAAAATAGATGTGTGGATGAAATTCTCAGGGGACAGGCTATGAAGATTTTGTGTCCTAGAAAATACTCATCGAAGTATCCAATACAGAGGAGGCTCTCAATAATCAGATGAACAAAATGATACTCTCTGAGGATATCAGTCAGCCTCTTTTCCTAGCTACCTAGCACTTGCCCAGTGGGCTCTCAGTGGTGGCAAGGGTAGAGTCTATGATTGGGCTCAAAAATGTGGACTTCATGGCAAGGCTGATCTTGCTGTCACTACTGCTGAGTGTCTAATCTATTAACAGAAAAGACCAATGGAATCTCTGATATGACACCATTCCCCCAGGAAGACAAGCCAGCTAACTGATGGGATGCTAGTTACACTGGACCTCTTCCATTATGGAGGAGACAAAGGTTTACACTCAGTAGAATAGACATGAATTCTGGATTACTTTCACTGCTCATAATGTTTCTACTAGCATCATCATCCATGGACACACAGGATGCCTTAACTATCATCATAGAATTCACACTTCTGACAAAGAAATTCACTTCATAGCGAAGAATGTGTAGCATTGGGCTTGTGCCCATGGAATTAACTGGTTTTATCACATACCCCCATTTCCCAAAGAAAGCTGCTGATAGAATGGCTAACTGAAGACTTATATATGGCACCATTTGGAAAACAATACCTCAAAAGACTAGGTATCTGTTTTACAGGATGCAGTATAAGCTCTGAATCATAAACCATTATACAGTGCTGTCTATCTCACAGCCAGAATTCAGGGGTCTGGAAATCAAAAGGTGAAACTGAGAGTGGCCCTTCTCACTATTATATCTAATAATCAATTTGCACAATTTTGTTTTGCATCCTGGTAACTCCGAACCCTATTGATTCAGAGCATTAGCTCCCAAGAGCAGGGGGAATGCTTCTACTAGGGGACTGAACAATAGTTCCATTGTATTGGAAGGTGAGACTGCCACCTAGCCATGGTGGGCTCCTTATGTCACTAAACCAACAGGAAAAGAATGAAGTTATTACTCTTCCGGCTGGTGTGACTCATCCTGATTACAAAGTGGAATTGAGTTGCTGCTACATAATGAAAGCAAAGAGGGCTATGTCTGGAACCAAGAGGATTTGCTGTGACATCTCTTAGTCCCTCCATGACCAATGGTAAAGCTTAATGGAAAATGACAGCAACCAGGGGGAAAAGGGCATTTCTTCAGATGCTTCAGTAATGAAGGTTTGGGTTACTCCACCGGTTACATCATCACAACCACCTGGAGTTGTGGCTAAGGACAAGAACAATATGGAATGGTTAGCGCAAGAAAAAAGTCATAGATGTTAACCACAGCCTTACTACCAGTTGTAGAAATAAAGACTATACTAACTTTATGTAAGTGTTATATGTATATCTTTATTTGTGTATATTAACTATTTTACTTTTCTCTCCTTTTTCTCCTTAATATTTTACACGAGTTTGTTGGAGGTTAACTTTAAATTTTGTGTTAAAAGAATATAAGACCATGACTAAATTTGAGAATAACTGATATAGTCAGCAATGTATACAATGACTGTTGGAACTGTATGTCTTCTCTCTTTAGGGGTAAGAACTACTTAGCTTGTACCAAGGGTAGCTGCATCTCTTTGGGTAGAAACATAAGGTTAGTTCTGTGATTGTACTGAAGTTCAAATGTATGTATGAAGGTTCTTGTGGATGCTGACTAGCCAGAGGGGAAGACTGTGCTGGTTATTAATTTATTGCATCTCACTTCCAAATCCACCACTTTGGGCCTCACAGACTTTTTTACCAGTTTGCCAGTAGAGGGAGCTGGAAAGACACTACAAGGCCAAAACAGAAGTGACTCCCTTCTTCCAGTGTGCTGTTTTACCAACAGAGCCAGGGCACTGGCATGAAGGGGGCCTGACAGCATTCACCACAGTGGCAGCCCCAACTGCCTCTTCCAGCAAGTTTCTCCACCATCACTGTAATGGCGCTAATGATTGAGCAGCAGTTTGCAGACTTCAGTAAGATTCTCTGGCAGTAGTCCTCACAGTTCAATGACTTTTGCTCTAGTTTAAGCTCTTCACCAAGCAGTGGTTCTGACCATTCAGCTCTGGCCTGCTGCCTCTGGCAAGCTTCTCCTTCACCAAGTGACTGCTCTCACTGTTCCACTGAGGGCTGCACCCTCTGGCAAGCTTTTTTGCCACAAGCTCACTGAATGTTCTGGTGGCAGTTGAGTTTAAGCAAAGATTAACATAGTAAGTATCCTTTTAAATTCATAATTGAGATTGTTGAAAAATAAGAAAAATATTCTAGTTACCAACAATAAAAGGGGAGCAGAAAACCAGAGCAAAAAAGCCACATTTGGAAGGGGAGGGGCCAAGAAGGCCAATTAGAAACAGTTGTGATCAGAGGCTCCCACCGAGAAGACTGAAAATGGCAAGAGAATCCTACACCGGCAACTGAGGTATCCAGGTCCTCTCACTGAGACTGACAAGGTGGTCAGCATGACCCATGGAGAGTGAGGAAAAGCAGGGTGGAACTACAGCCCACGTGGGAGCCATGACAGCCCACCTGGGAGCTGCACGGGACAAGGGAAGCTCCCACTCCCAGCCAAGAGAGGCAGTGAGTGATTGTGCTATCCCGCACGGGAAACCACACTTTTTCCACGGATCTGTGCAACCTGTGAATCAGGAGATCCCCCTCGTGAGCCCACGCCACCAGTTCCTTGAGTCCCAAGCACAGAGCTGCACAGATTCGCAGTGGCCACTTAACTAGAGACTGTCTAAGACTACCAAGTTCCTGGGGCAAGGGGTGGCCATCATGACTTTGGCTGCCTGCTGCCTCAGAAGACTGAGCTCCCTGGGGGACGGCAGCAGACATCACTGCAGCTCCAGTCTGCCATTTCTCCTCTGCAGGTGCCTGGGAAAATGGTCAGTTTAGACCCAGGAGGAATTCACCACAGTGCAGCACAGAGGCTGTGGCAGATGGTGGCCAGATTGCCTCTTTAGGTTGGACCCTGACCATACTCCCTCACTGGGTGGGGCCTCCCTGCAGGAATTTCAGCAACTCCAGCCAGAAGTTTGCAGACAGAACTCTAGTCTCCCAGGGACAGAGCTCCTGAGCACCATGGTCTCCATGGATCAGCAGACTTAGTCTTTCCCTCTGCCAACTGTGAGGAATCTGGGCAGTCAGGATGAGTGGGATTGCCCCCAGTGCAATGCACCCCCTCTGCCAAGGGGTAGTCAGAGTGCTTTCATTAAGTGGGTCCTGGATCTTGTGCCTCCTGACTGGGTGAGACCACCCCAACAGGGGTTGCTAGACACCTTATACAGGGGCGTTCCCACTGGTATCAGTTCAGTGACCCTCTGGGTCAAAGATCCCAGGGAAAGGAGCAGGCAGCCACCTTTACTGTTTTGCAGCCTCCACTGATGACACCTCTAGGTGTGGGAGGGACCCAGGCAAAGAAGGTCTGGAGTGGACCTCCAGCAAACCTCAACTGGAAGAGCAAGAGGGGCCTGACTGTTAAAAGAAAAACAGGCCAGGCATAGTGGCTCATGCCTGTAATTCCAGCACTTTTGGGAGGCCGAGGCAGGTGGATCTTGAGGTCAGGAGTTCAAGACCAGCCTGGCCAAGATGGTGAGACCCTGTCTCTACTAAAAACTACAAAAAAGTTAGCTGGGTGTGGTGGCAGGTACCTGTAATCCCAGCTACTTGGGAGGCTGAGGCAGAGAATTGCTTGAACCCAGGAGGTGGAGGTTGCAGTGTGCCAAGATCATGCCACTGCACCCCAGCCTGAGTGACAGAGCAAGACTCTGTCTCAAAAAAAAAAAAAGAAAAGATAAAGAAAAAGAAAAACAAACAGCAATAACAAGAGCATTGACAAAAAAGCCCCTACAAAAACCCCATCCAAAGGTCAGTAGCCTCAAAGATTGAAGCTAGATAAACTAACAAAGATGAGACAGAATCAAAGAACAAAATGCTGAACACTCAAAAAGCCAGAGTGCCTCTTCTCCTCCAAATTAACACAACACCTCTCCAGCAAGGGCACAGAACTGGGCAAAAGCTGAGATGGATGAACTGACAGAAGTAGGCTTCAGAAGGTGGGTAATAATGAATTTTGCTGAGCTAAAGGAACATGTTCTAACCCAATGCAAAGAAGCTAAGAAACATGATAAAACATTACAGGAGCTGTTAACGAGAATAACCAGTTTAGAGAGGAACATAAATGACCTGATGGAGCTGAAAAACACAACCAAGAATGTTACAACGCAACCACAAGTATCAATAACTGAACAGACCAAGCATAGGAAAGAACTTCAGAGCTTGAAGACTATCTTGCTGAAATTAAAACACACATACAAGATTAGAGAAAAAAAAAAAAAGAAGGAAAAAGAATGAGCAAAACCTCTGAGAACTATGGGATTATGTAGAAAGACTGAACCTGTGACCGAATAGAACAAAGTTGTAAAACATAATTCAGGATATCATCCAGGAGAACTTCTCCAATCTAACAAGACAGGCCAAAACTCAAATTCAGGAAATCCAGAGAACCCCAGTAAGATACTCCACAAGAAGATCAACCCCAAGATACATAATCATCAGATTCTCCAAGGTCAAAATGAAGGAAAAAAATGTTAAGGGCAGTCAGAGATAAAAGTCAGGTCACCTAGAAAGGGGAGCCCATCAGACTAACAGTGGACCTCTCAGCAGAAGCCCTACAAGCCAGGAGAGACTGGGGGCCAATATTCAACATTCTTAAAGAATTTCCAACTCGGAATTTCATATGCAGCCAAACCAAGCCTCATAAGTGAAGGAGAAATAAAATCCTTTTCAGACAAGCAAATGTTGAGGGAACTGGTCACCACCAGGCGTGCCTTGCAAGAACTCCTGAAGGAAGCACTAAATATGGAAAGGAAAAAGTGTTACCAGCCACTGCAAAAACACACTGAAGTACAAAAATCAATGACACTATGAAGCAACTACACTAAGTGTGCAAAATAACCAGCTAGCATCGCGATGACAGGATCAAATTCACACATAACAATATTAACCTTAAATGTAAATTAGCTAAATGCCCCCAATTAAAAGACAGGGAATGGCATGCTGGATAAAGAGTCACGACCCATTGGTGTGCTATATTCAAGAGACTTATCTCATGCATAAAGACACATACAGGCTCAAAATAAAGGGATGGAGGAAAATTTACCAAGCAAATAGAAAGCAGGAAAAAGCAGGGAGTGCAATCCTAGTTTCTAACAAAACAGATTTTAAACCAACAAAGATAAAAAAAGACAAAGATGGGCATTATATAATGGAAATGAGATCAATTCAACAAGTAAAGCTAACTATCCTAAATATACATGCACCCAGTACGGGAGCACCCAGATTCATAATACAAGTTCTTAGAGACCTACGAAGAGACAACTTAGACTCCCACATAACAGTGTGAGACTTTAACATCCCACTGTCAACATTAGATCATCAAGACAGAAAATTAACAAAGATATTCAGGACTTGAACTCAGCAATGGATCAAGTGGACCTGATAGATATCTACAGAACTCTCCAACCAAAAACAATAGAATATATATACTTTCTTCTTGGCACCACATAGCACGTACCCTAAAATCAATCACATAATTGAAAGTAAAACACTCCTCAGCAAGGACAAAAGAACTGAAATCATAACAGTCTCTCAGACCACAGCACTATGAAATCAGAACTCAAGATTAAGAAAATCACTTAAAACCACACAACTACATGGAAGTTGAACAATCTGCTCCTAAATGACTCCTGGGTAAATAATGAAATTAAGGCAGAAATCAAGAAGTTCTTTGAAACCAATAAGAACATGGAGGCAAGATACCAGAATCTCTGGGACACAGCTAAAGCAGTGTTAAGAGGGAAATTTATAGCCATAAATGCCCACATCAAAAAGCTAGAAAGATCTCAAATTGACACCCTAATATCACAACTATAAGAACTAGAGAACCAAGAGCAAACTAACCCCAAAGCTAGCAGAAAACAAGAAATAACCAAGATCAGAGCAGAACTGAAGGAAATAGAGACACGAAAAGCCCTTCAAAAAATATTAATGAATCCAGGGGCCAGTTTTTGAAAAAATAAATAAAATAGACCATTAGCTAGACTAATAAAGAAGAATCAAATAGACACAATAAAAAATGATAAAGGGGACATCACCATTGATCCCACAGAAATACAAACAACTATCAGAGAATACTATAAACATCTCTATGCAAATAAACTAGAAAATCTAGAAGAAATGGATAAATTCCTGGACACATACACCCTCCAAAGACTGAACCAGGAAGAAGCTGAATCCCTGAATAGACCAATAACAAGTTCTGAAATTGAGGCAGTAATAGTCTACCAACCAAAGACAGCCCAGGACCAGACAGATTTACAGCTGAATTCAACCAGAGGTACAAAGGAGCTGGTACCATTTCTTCTGAAACTATTCCAAACAACTGAAAAAAAGGGACTCCTCCCTAACTCATTTTTTTGAGGCCAGCATCATCTTGATACCAAAACCTGGCAGAGATGCAACAAAAAAAGAAAACTCCAGGCCAATATGCCTGAAGAACATTGATGCAAAAGTCCTCAATCAAATACTGGCAAATTCAATCCAGCACACATCAAAAAGATTATCCACCACGATCAAGCTGTCTTCATCCCCAGGATGCTAGGCTTGTTCAACATACACAAATCAATAAACATAATTCATCACATAAACAGATCTAAAGACAAAGACCATATGATTATCTTAGTAGATGCAGAAAATACCTTCGATAAAACTCAACATCCCATCATGTTAAAAACTCTCAATAAACTAGGTATTGATGGAACATACCTCAAAATAATAATGATAAACCCCACAATGAGTATCATACTGAATGGGCAAAAGCTGGAAGCATTCCCCTTGAAAACTAGCACAAAACAAGGATGCTCTCTCTCACCACTCCTATTCAATATTGGAATTTCTGGCCAGGGCCCTCAGACAAAAGAAAGAAATAAAGTGTATTCCAATAGGAAGAGAGGAAGTAAAACTGTCTCTGTTTGCAGATGACATGATCACATATCTAGAAAACCCCATTATCTCGGCCCAAAAGTATCTTAAGCTGATAGGCAACTTCAACAAAGTCAAAGGATACAAAATCAATGTGCAAAAACTACCAGCATTCCTATATACCAACAATAGACAAACAGAGAGCCAAATCATGAATAAATTCACATTCACAATTGCTATGAAGAGAATAAAATACCTAGGAATATAGCTAACAAGGGAAGTGAAGGACCTCTTCAAAAACTACAAACCACTGCTCAAGGAAATAAAAGAGGACAGAAACAAATGAAATAATTTCATGCTCATACATAGGAAGAATCCATATTGTGAAATGGCCATACTGCCTGTATTAGTCTGTTCTCACACCGCTATGAAGAAATACCTGGCTGGGTGTGGTGGCTGACACCTATAATCCCAGCACTTTGCAAGGCTGAGGCAAGCAGATCACTTAGGGTCAGGAGTTGAAGACCAGCCTGGCCAACATAGTGAAACCCTGTCTCTACTAAAAGTACAAAAATTAGCTGGGCATGGTAGTGCATGTCTGTAATCTCAGCTACTCAGGAGGCTGAGGCAGGAGAATCACTTGAACCCAGGAGGCAGAAGTTGCAGTGAGCTCAGATTGTGCCACTGCACTCCAGCCTGGGCTAAAAAGGTGAGACTTCATCTCAAAAACAACAACAACAACAACAAAAACCCCAGAGACGTGGTAATTTATAAAGGAAAGAGATTTAATTGACTCACAGTTCTGCATTACTGAGGAGGCCCCACGAAACTTACAATCATAGCAGAAGGCAAAGGAGGAGCAGGCACTTTCTTCATAGGGCAGCAGAATGGAGTGAGTACAAGCAGGTGAAATCCCAGACAGATAAAACCATTAGATGTTGTGAAACTCACTATCACAAGAACAGCACAGGAAAGACCTGCCCCCATGATTCAATTACCTTCCACCAAGTCCCTCCCACAACACGTGTGAATTCAAGATGAGATTTGGGTGGGAATACAGCCAAACCATATCATTCTGATCCTGGCACCTCCCAAATCTCATGTCCTCACATTTCAAACCCAATCATGCCTTCCCAGCAGTCCACCAAAGTCTTAACTCATTTCACCATTAACTCAAAAGTCCACAGTCTAACATCTCATCTGGGACAAGGCAAGTCCCTTCCACCTATGAGCTTGTAAAATCAAAAGCAGTTAGTTACTTCCTAGATACAATGGGAATACAGGCTTTGGGTAATACAGCTGTTCCAAATCGGGGAGACTGGCCAAAACCAAGGGGTTACAGGCCCCATTGAAGTCCAAAATCCAGCAGGGCAGTCAGATCTTAAAGCTCCAGTGATCTCCTTTGACTCCATGTCTCACATCCAGGTCATGCTGATGCAAGAGGTGGGTTTCCATAGTCTTGGGCAGCTCCGCCCTCATGGCTTTGCAGAGTATAGCCCCCTTCCTGACTGCTTTCACGGGCTGGCATTGAGTGCCTGAGGCTTTTCCAGGCACATGGTGCAAGCTGTCTGGTGTTCTACCATTCTGGGGTCTGAAGGATGGTTGCCCTCTTCTCACACCTCCACTAGGCAGTGCCCCAGTAGGGACTCTGTATGGGGGCTCCGACCCCACATTTCCCTTTCACACTGCCCTAGCAGAGGTTCTCCACGAGGTCCCCACCCCTGCAGCAAACTTCTGCCTGGGCATCCAGGCATTTCCATACATCCTCTGAAATCTAGGTGGAGGTTCCCAAACCTCAATTCTTTACTTCTGTGTACCTGCAGGCTCAACACCACATGGAAGCTGCCAAGGCTTGGGGATTCTGATCTGAAGCAACAGTCCAAGCTGTACTTTGGCCCCTTTCAGCCATAGATGGAGCAGCTGGAATGCAGGGTACCAAGTCCCTAGGCTGCACAGAGTAGGTGGGACCTGGGCCTGGCCCGTGAAACCATCTTTTCCTCCTAGGCTTCCAGGCATCTGATGGGAAGGGCTGCCGTGAAGACTTCTGACATGCTCTGAAAACACTTTCCCCATTGTTTTGGGAATTAACATTCAGCTCCTCATTATTTATGCAAACTTCTGCAGCTGGCTTGAATTTCTCCTCAGAAAATGAGATATTCTTTTCTATCACAGTCAGGTTACAAATTTCCTGAACTTTTATGCTCTGGTTCCCTTTGAAAACTGAATACTTTAAACATCACCAAAGTCACCTCTTGAATACTTTGTTGCTTAGAAATTTCTTCCTCCAGATACCCTAAATCATCTCCCTCAAGTTCAAAGTTCCACAAATCTCTAGGGGAGAGGGAAAATGCCACCAGTCTCTTTGCTAAAACATAACAAGAGTCACCTTTGCTCCAGTTCCCAAACAAGTTCCTCATCTCCATCTGAGACCACCTTAGCCTGGATTTCATTGCCTGTATCATTATCAGCATTTTGGTCAAAGCCATTCTACAAGTCTCTAGGAAGTTCCAAACTTTCTCACATTTTCCTGTCTGTTTCTGAGCCCTCCAAACTGTTCCAACCTCTGCTTGTTACCCAGTTCCAAAGTTGCTTCCACATTTTCAGGTATCTTTTCAGCAGCATCCCACTCTACTGGTACCAATTTACTGTATTAGTCCGTTCTCACACTGCTATGAAGAAACACCTGAGATGGGGAAATTTGTAAAGGAAAGAGATTTAATTGACTCACAGTTCCACACTTCCTGAGTTCCAGGAAGCTTACAATCATGGCAGAAGGCAAAGGAAAGCAGGCATCTTCTTCACAGGGTGGCAGGCTAGAGTGAGTGCAAGCAGGTGAAATGCCAGACACATGAAACCATCAGATGTCATTGGACTCACTCTCATGAGAACAGCACGGGAAGACCTGCCCCCATGATTCAATTACCTCCCATCAGGTCCCTCCCACAACATGTGGGAATTCAAGATGAGATTTTGGTGGGGACACAGCCAAACTGTATCACTGCTCAAGGTAATTTATAGATTCAATGGTCAGAAATAAGACCACATATCTATGACCGTTTGATCTTTGACAAACCTGAAAAAAACAAGTAATGGGGAAAGGATTTTCTATTTATTTATTTGTTTGTTTGTATTTTTTCTGAGACAGAGTCTTGCTCTGTCTCTCAGGATGGAGTACAGTGGCATGATCTCGGCTCACTGCAACCTTCACCTCCTGGGTTCAAGCAATTCTCTTGCCTAAGCCTCCCAAGTAGCTAGGACTACAGGCACACACCACCACAACTGGCTAATTTTTGTATTTTTAGTAGATACAGGGTCTCACCATGTTGGTCAGACTGGTCTCAGACTCCTGAGCTCACGTGATCTGCCCACCTTGGCCTCCCAAAGTGCTAGGATTACAGGCATGAGTCACCACACCGGCCAGATTTCCTATTTAATAAATGGTGCTGGGAAAACTGGCTAGCCACATGCATAAAATTGAAACTGGACCCCTTCCTTACACCTTATACAAAAATTAACTCAAGATGGATTAAAGACTTAAATGTAAAACCCAAAACTATAAAAACCCTCGAAGAAAATCTAGGCAATACCATTCAGGACACAGGTACAGGCAAAGATTTAATGAAAATGTCAAAAGCAATTGCAACAAAAGCAAAAATTGACAAATGGGATCTAATTAAAATAAAGAGCTTCATCACAGCAAAAGAAACTATCATCAGAATGATAAGGCAACCTACAGAATGGGAGAAAATTTTTTGCAATCTGTCCATCTGACAAAGGTCTAGTATCTAGAATCTACAAGGAACTTAAAAAAAATTCACAAGAAATAACCCCATTAAAAGGTGGGCAAAGGACATGAGCAGACAGTTCTCAAAAGAAGACATTTATGCAGCCGAGAAACATATTTAAAAAAGCTCAACATCACTGATCATTAGAGAAATGCAAATCAAAACCACATTGAGATACCATCTCACACCAGTCAGAATGGCGATGATTAAATAGTCAAGAAACAACAGATGCTGCTAAGGCTGTGGAGAAATAGGAACACTTTTACTCTGTTGGTGGGAATGTAAATTAGCTCAAACATTGTGGAAGACAGTGTGGTGATTCCTCAAAGACCTAGAACCAGAAACACCATCTGACCCAGCAATGTCATCACTGAGTATACACAAAGGAATAGAAATCATTCTATTACAAAGATACTTGCACACATATGTTCACTGCAGCACTATTCACAATAACAAAGACATGGAATCAACTCAAAAAGAAAATGTGGTACATATACACCATGGAATACTATGCAGCCATAAAAAGTAACAAGATCATGTCCTTTGTGGGGACATGGATGGAGCTGGAAGCTATTATCCTCAGCAAACTAACACAGGAACAGAAAACCAAATACTGCATGTTCTCCTTTATAAGTGGGAGCTGAACAATAAGAACATAAGGATACAGGGTGAGGAACACACACTGGGGCCTGTTGGGGGGCAGGGGGGCGGGAGAGCATTGGGATAAACAGCTAATGCACATGGAGCTTAGTATCTAGGTGATGGGTTGACAGGTGCAACAAGCCATCATGGCACATGTTTTCCTATGTGACAAACCTGCACATCCTGCACATGTATCCCAGAACTTAAAATAACGTAAAATTAAAAAAAAATTTTTAAGCCACATCTGCCCTAACAGTATAGGAGACTAGTCTTGCACCTGAACCTCCTAGACAAAACTGGAATTCATGAAGGGACGTACATTAATTGTACTCATTACAGTACTAGCTTTCAAATTTTTATGTTAATTTTAGGTTCCAAAATACTCATAGTGATAATCTAATACCATTATTTCCAAATTTAAAAAAAAATGTTATCTCTGAATCATTAGCATCCAGAGTAAACATGGGTTATATAGTTTTTTGAAAAATTTTCTTCCCTCAAGTTTCACAGAGATAATGGTCAACTAAGCAAAATGGATACTGTGAGAAAAATTCTTACTCTAGTTTGAAGACTTTTTGAACACTGGAATATGAACACAGTATTGGTTTCCTAGAGGCTGTAACAAATTACCATAAACTGTGTGTCCTAAAACAACAAAAATTCATTCTCTCACAGTTCTGGAGACTAGAAATCTGAAATCAAGATGTTGGCAGAGCTATGCTCTATTGTGAAAGTTCTTGGGAATAATCCTTCCTTGTTCTCTCTAGCTTCTGGTGGTTGTAGCAATCCTTGGTGCTCCTTGGTTTATAGGTACATCACTCCAATCCTCTGCTTCCATCATCATGCTGCATTCTCCCAGTGTGTCTGTGTCCCTATATCTTCACATGGCCTTCTTATAAGGACATCAGTCATTGGATTTAGAGCCCAACCAAATCTGGTATGCCTTTGCCTTAAGCTGATTATATCTGCTAAGACTCTATTTCTAAATGAGGACACATTCACAAGTACTGGGGGGTTAGAACTTCAACATATTTTTTCAGGGGGACACAACTCAACTCACAACAAATACAATAGTAATGAATTATAATTTCCTTCTACAAATCATAAATCTAAAGACAATATAACCTGGAAATGTTTTCTTTAAAATAAATATTATAGCTTGCTATCAAAAAAGGGGCTATAGCCAGGCATGGTGGCTCATGCTTGTAATCTCAGCACTTTGGGAGGCTGAGGTGGGTGAATCACTTGAGGTCAGGAGTTCAAGACCAGCCTGGCCAACATGGTGAAACTCCGTCTCTACTAAACATACAAAAATAAGCCAGCCATGGTGGTGCACACCTGTAGTCCCTGTTACTCAGGAGGCTGAGGCAGGAGAATCGCTTGAACTCGGGAGGTGGAGGATGCATTGAACCAAAATCACGCCACTGCACTCCAGCCTGGGTGACAGAGCAAGGCTCCATCTCAAAGAATAAAAATAAAAAATAAAAAAATAAAGGTGCTATAGTCCCTACAAAAAAACCTGTTTCAAAAAAAAGTCCTCGAAGCCATCAAACAAGAGATAGTATTATCTGATGATAAAAGAGTCACAGGAAATTTAGAACTGGATTATACTTATTTTTTCACCATTACTCTGACTAGTGTATAGAGTAGTGTATAGTATAGTGTAGTGTATAGTAAGGGCCTTTTAGGTCATTGGAAAAATTTGCTCAAAATTAATTACTTTTCAACTCAATAATATCATTAATAAACTTTGCTCTTCAAGGTTGCTTTAAAAGAAACATCAATTATTTTATTTCAGTGTTTTATGCTGAAACTTTCTTCATTTTTCACCTCGAGCCAGGAGTTAGAGACCAGCCTGGGCAACAGGGTAAAATCTCATGTCTACACAAAATACAAAAATTAGCTAGTAAAAAATTATTGGTAATAATTTATCGATAATTAAAATACTGCACAGCTATACTTACATTGTTATGATTTTGTCTTTTTATATTTCAATATACTAAACATTAAATTATATATTTAGTTTCACTAATCTTACTTTAAATTTTTTTGACTCATGAATATCGTAAGAAATAAAATACAGATATTTAATTACATGCAATTTTTTTTGGCAAAAATTCTCCAAACAGCATATTGTCATTTTCTTCTAGTATTACAACCATATCTCAGGAGAAAAACAGAGAAACCTTTTTTTAAAAATGTGTCTGGCAATAAAGACTTTATGAAAGAAGCTTATCTAACCTGGCCTGGGTTCTTCATAGAGGAGGAAAAATCATACTTGAGAATTCACAAACACAGGGTGGCTTTCGCAAACCTTAGATTCAAATTTATACTAATTACATGATTTATGTAATCCCAGTTAAATAAATTTTCAGTGGTTCTTGATGGTAGCACACAAGACACCTGAAGAAAGAAACACATAATCTCTACAGAACCACACACCCTCGATGCAGACATCATGGGATTCCCACAGGTAAAGCCCAATCAAACATGAACTTACAATACAAATTTAAAATGCACAAGAAGGTGGACCACTAGGAGGGAGTCAGCAGAAAAAAAACAAACAAACAAACAAGAAAACATCCAAAGAATGGGAAGAAAAACACGGCATAATGAGATCCTTGGAGATAATTAGATTTTATATTCTTTATCTGAAATGGGTAGTTAAGATTAAAGATAGAAAAGAGTAGATCTAAAATATAAACAAGAAGTATGACATTAAAATATCTCAGGCAAACTTGAAAACAAATAGAAGTTATAAAAGTGACAATTATCAAAATTAACTAATGGGTAGGTTAAAAACAGATGGGAATGAAATGCTATAAAAAGAATTAAAAACTAGAATAAAGATCTAAACAATTACACAGATGCTACACAGAGACAGACAGAAAACATGAGATGAGCAAGACGAGGACTCATAGTGTAGAATTAAAAAACAGAAAGTCCATTATAAACTCGGAATTGGCCAGGTGCCGTGGCTCATGCCTGTAATCCCAGCACTTTGGGATGCCACGGTGGGCAGATCATGAGGTCAGGAGATCAAGACCAGCCTGGCCAAGACGGTGAAACCCCTTCTCTACTAAAGACACAAAAATTAGCCAGGCATGGTGGTGGGTGCCTATAATCCCAGCTACTCGGGAGGCTGAGGCAGAACCACTTGAACCCAGGAGGTGGAGGTTGCAGTGAGTTGAGATTGCAACACTGCACTCCAGCCTGGGCAACAGAGCAAGACTCTGTCTTGAAAAAAAAAAAAAACAAACTCAGATTTGATTATAATTAAAACTTAAATCTGGAGGATATAAGTTTTTAACAGAAACTTTCCAATATGTATGGCCAGAAGCAGTGGCTCATACCTGTAATCCCAACACTTTGGAAGGCTGAAGCAGGTGGATCACCTGAAGTCAGGAGTTCGAGACCAGTCTGGCCAACATGGCAAAACCGTGTCTTTACTAAAAACACAAAAAATTAGCTGGGCATGGTGGCAGCTGCCTGTAATCCCAGCTACTTGGGAGGCTGAGCCAGGAGAATAGCTTGAACCTAGGAGGTGGAGGTGGCAGTGAGCCAAGATTATGCCATTGCACTCCAGCCTGGGCAACAAGAGTGAAACTCCATCTCAAAAAAAGAGAAACTTTCCAATATGTCATTATATAGAAAAGTGCAAAAGGCTGGCAAAAATTTAGAAAGCATTTACTTCATGAACATTAAGAATATAAACATTAGGTCGGGCACAGTGGTTCACACCTGTCATCCCAGCACCTTGGGAGGCCAAGGCAGGCTTGAGCCAGGAGTTAGAGACCAGCCTGGGCAACATGGTAAAATCTCATGTCTACACAAAATACAAAAATTAGCTAGGTGTGGTGGTGCATGCCTGCAGTTCCAGCTATTCAGGAGGCTGAGATGGGAGGATCACTCAGCTTGGCAGGTGGAAGTTGCAGAGATTGTGCCACTGTACTCCAGCCTGGGTGACAGAGTAAAACACTGTCTCAAAAAAAAAAAAAAAATCATAATCACTAAGCCATGTTGCATTTTTATACTTCTTTAACTGATTGCCATAAAATTGAGCTGTTTGCTAGAAATTTTCCTATGACAAGCTACTTTAACTATAGTGAATTATTTTTTATAAAATGTTAAGTCTCAGGATCATAATAGATGTACATTCATTTGTTGAGGAAAACAGTATTTGCTTATTGAATGATTCAAAGAGATACTATGTTTTATAATATTTAATCCGGCATGACTTTAGTGATCTTGTCATAATTAACCAGTATAAAACCACACATATCCCTTTTAAGTTAAAATCCACCTGTTTTCCTCTTGAATCAATGATAGAAATTAAAATAAAGGTGAATATAGAAGAATATATATAAGTTTTTGACACAGGGTCTCACTTTGTCACCTAGGCTGGAGTGCAGTGGCGTGTTCATGGCTCACTGCAGCCTTGGCTTGCTGGGCTCAAGCAGTCCTCCTGCTTCAGCCCCCCAAGTAGCTGGGACTACAGATGCACGCCACCACGCCCAGCTAATTTTTGTGTTTTTTTGTAGAGACAGGATTTTTCCACTCCTGAGCTCGAGCAATCTGCCCACCTTGGCCTCTCAAAGTGCTGAGATTACAGGCATAAGCCACCGTGTCTGGCCCTTACGAAGAATATTTAAAAACAAAAATATAGAATCATGAATTTTCTATACAACCTAACGTAAAGATCTTGTCCTAGAAGGAGCCACTAACACCAGCAGACAATTTTTCAGTACTAATATAAGACATACATCCACAGATTCGGAAAGCACAACAAATCCTAAGCAGCATACATGAATTCAGAGACATGCATGATGTTATTAAACCACACAACTGCAGAATAAAGTAAAAGAGAGAAGTGGAAACAAGAAGACTCATATATTTCAACCAAGAACTCCAGAAGCAGTTGTATTAGCATTTAAGAATGAGAGTAAAAAATCAAAATGTGTTCAGACTAGTGGTATACTAAGGTCAGGGTGGTTGTAACAGTTTATTCTAAGTGTCAATATGCTGCCTATAGAGAACTTTTAAATAATAATAATAAAACTGAATAAAAATTAATCTGCTTTTTAGGAACAGTGATGTCAGTGACAAAATACTTTTGCTGCCAGGATAGACCACTTCCACCATTCTGCCCTTGATAAACCACTGATTCAGACAAAAGGAGCTAAGTAAATTTCTAACAAATCTTTCATTAAAGAAACTCTAAGGTAGGAAAAAGAAAATGATAAAAGCAAAAAGTATGATATCCAAGAAGAAAAGGTAAACAAAGAAATGTATAAGCACAAAAAATCCTGAATAAACAATGACTGAATAAAACAATAATAATGACAATTGAAGGGGGTTATTGAGGGTAAAAAAAATTCAAAGCTGGGCATCAATAACTAAAAAAGGGGAGGACAGTGACCAGAGTTCAAGTGTTCTAGAGACTGTGATAAACTTTAGATTATTAGTTGTTTATATATTAAATACTTAACGGTAACTCTAAAAGAGAATAGACCATGACTTTTAAGTCAATAGAAGAATTACAATTCATGCTACCTATCTTCAAACTGGCCTTTACTGTGGTTAGATAATCCTTGCCTTCATCTGTTGATGCCATTTATATATATATATATATATATATATATATATATTTGTTTTTTCTTTGAGACAGGGTCTCATTCTGTCCCCCAGGCTGGAGTGCAGGAACATGATCTCTGCTCACTGCAACCTCTGCCTCCCAAGTTCAAAAGACCCTCCCACCTCCACTTCCCAAGGACCTGGGACTATGGTCATGTGCCATCATGCCTGGCTAATTTTTGTACTTTGTGTAGAGACAGAGTTTCGCCATGTTGCCCAGGCTGGTCTTGAACTCCTGAGCTCAAGTGATCCTCCTGCCTCGGCCTCCCAACGTGTGCTGGGATTACAGACGTGAGCCACCATGCCCAGCCTTGCTATCATATTTTTTACAGTAACTATTCCTAACTTTTGCAACTAGCACTCTTCCTATAGTATCCTCATCCTATAATATTCCCTGCCACTTTGCTTAGAAACTCGAAGCTGCCCATATATCTTCAACTACCCTAGGTTAATAGTAACGGCCTTGCTCCTATAATTGAGCCTTGCCCATCTCTCTACCTGACAGCTTCATCTGCCTCCTACAAATGGACTAAGTTCTATTTACAATATCCTTCCCTCAACTGTCTACCCTCTTAGTTTCCAGTTCTTTTTTGATTTTATTTTTAGTCCCCACTATGCCTTAGAAAAGTTTCCAGTTCTAAATTATGTATAATCCATAGTCACAAAGGAGAGAAAAACTTAGCTTCTGTTTACTTCCTATATTCTTTATTCAACAAGTTATTGGAAATTTGCTCAGTTTAGGCATGATGATAGGAGGTCCCATAAAGCAAAGACTGAGTACAATTACATTTCTCTATGTGGCACCATGAGCAAGTAGACGTTGGATAAATATTTCAACATATTTAAAGTCTTTTTAAAATGTGCCTAGTCTTGCTTTCTTATATTTGTAAAGGTTAGAAAACGTGACAGCTTAACCTATGTTCAAGTCTAAGAGCCTCTTACCCTTTTTCAGCTTCCGGACAGCCAACATACAATGACTAGGAGAGAGATCCCATATTCTTAAGGTTTTATCATCACTTACAGTAGCACAGATGGGCAGATAAGGGTGTGTAGCTAAACCCCACACCTCTCCTTCCATGTGTCCCTATAAAGAAAACATAGGATCAATTTAGTGTATGCATGTGTGTGTGTATTTATACACAGTTTTATTTAGAATAAAGCTAAAGATAACATTCAATAATATGTGAAAATAGATAGGATACTGAATAGTGAGTAAGTCTAACAAAACTTTTCTGTTTATCTTTGGGAAACACAATAAAATATCTCTGTAACAACTTTAGCTCCACAATTACAATATAATCAAGTGACAATTAAAGTTAGCTTGTAATCCTAAAACATTCTCTGGGTGGAGAGAATAGGAATCGGCTGCTCTGGAATGTTAGTAATTGCCACACAGGAGGCACTTTCCTGCATCAGAGAATGAGGAGCTCCACAGACCTGCTCACCAGTGAAACTAGTAAAAATCAATTAAAAAAAAACACAACCATTTAAAGTCTCTGAAAATAGTTCCAAGGAGATGCAACAAAGGAAGGAACATTTATTCAAGAAAATCTGCCAAAATTTGTTAAGAACAGTGAGAGTCTATGGTATTTAAACTGAGATCCACTCCCTTCCTCTCTCCTTATCTAGATGGAAACTCCGAGACTGATGCAACCAAGAACACTAGGCTCTCCCTCCCTAGAGCTCCCGCTCAGAGCGCTATCTTCCCAGGCAGGGCAGGATGTCAGCATTTCTCATCCTGCCCTCAGTCTCCTGTTGCTGAGGCTAAATTCTTACTGAGCTCAGCTGACAGATGAGAGATAGCTTCTGCCCAGCCCCTCCTCCAGATGGAGGCTCTACTTTGGATATGGTGCCTCTGAGAATAATGGGGTCCTGGTGGTAACTCAGGAACAGCTGAGACTACTGTCCACTGTCCCCTCTCCCCTTACCAAGTACTCAGGGCCTAAAGCCTGAGATACTCGAAGATAAGAATTCCATTGACCTCACTCTCAACTCCAGAGCCCTAGTTCAGAGATTTTGCCTGGAGGGAGAGAGAACCAGAAAACCAGATAGCTCCTAATCTCTTCTCAAACAACTGACTTCACTTACAGAGGAGTGCGAAAAAGCTCATGTGTAAGTATGCTCTCAAAAATGGTGAAAATTGTTTTGAAAATTTCTTAACTATTCTTGAATATTTTTTCTTCTATATGGTTTTTAATATGTTTCCAGAATTTGTAAAAAAAAATCTAATAAAAAGTAATTGGGAGGAGACTGGTAGGCTCACTGGAAATATAGGCTAAACTGTAGGCCAGCTAGTTTGTCCAAGAGAACTAGCTGGGAGGAGCCTGCTTGGAGTCAGAAACAAACCTCAAACACTAACCTTGGGAAGTATCCCTTTAAAGGAACCTGAATTTGATTGGTTTAGCCTGTGGCACAATTTATACCTGAGGAAAATGTTGAAAACTGAAAACAATAGAGCAATAAGCTAGCAATTAAAGGAGTTTAACAGTTGGGTGTGGTCTGGGAAAGAGACAAAGATGAGGGAACCCTTCCTGAATTATATTATAAAGTCATTATTACCCTGATATTAAAGCCTGATTTCTTGTGATATCAAAGATATCACAAGAAAACTAAAGACCAATATCCCTTATAAATACTAATGCTAAAATCTTCAACAAAATAGTGGCAAACCAAATCCAATACATATAAAAAATTAGATACCACAACCAAGTAGGATTTATCCTAGGAATGCAAGATTGACATTACATAAAAAATCAATGAATGTAATATACTACATCAACAGAATTAAAAATGAAAACCACATGATCAGCTTAATAGACACAGAAAAATTGACAAATCCCTCCCCATCTATGATGAAAATGCTCCTCAAACTTGGAATAAAAGGGTAGTAACTCCTCAACTTAAAATTAGTAAGGAGCATCTATGAAAAACCCAAGTTAACATTATACTCAATGGTGGAGGACTAGATGCTTTCACTCTAAGACCAGGAACAAGACAAGGATGTTCTGTTCTCACCACTTACATTTAACAGTGTACTGGAGGTTCTAGTCAGGACAATGGGACAAGAAAAAGAAGTAGCAGGCATCCAGATTGGACAAGAAGAAGTAAAACTACGTGTATTTACAGATGACATAATCTTGTATACAGAAAATCCTAAATAATCCACTATAAAACTATCAGAACTAATAAATGAGGTCAGCAAGTTTACAGGTTATAAGGTTAATGTGAAAATCTACTGCATTTTGATATACAAGAAATGAATAATATACAATCAAAATTAAGAAAACAATTGTATTTATAACAGCATTAAAAATAATGAAAGTTAAAAATAAATTTAACAAAATGAGTGCAAGATCTATACACTGAAAACTACAATACACTCAGAAAAAGTTAAAAGAAGATCTAATTAAATAGGGAGCTTATCCCATGTTCATGGACTGAAAGACTTAATGTTATGATGGCACTTACTCCCCAAAGTGATCCATGGAATAATGCTGCTACAAACACTGTACAGTTTGTTGTTGTTGTTGTTAAATATATGTAAACACTTCTGTAGGGTACATATATTCCTATACTTGTAATTACTATCATTTTATAATATTTTTATTTCTAGCATGGAGAGTTTCTCAAAGTTTTCTTAACTATTCTTGAATATTTTTTCTTCTATATGGTTTTTAATGTCTTTCCAGAATTTGTAAAAAATCTAATATTTTGATTGTGATTAAATTTATATAACTTATTTCTTTTATTCTTTAGTAAAATCTTACAGTTTTGTTAACACAGGTCGAGTATATTTTTAGCTATATTTATTCCCCGTTACTGTATTTTTTGTGTGTGTGAGCACCATTCTTTTAAAGAAATGAGGACTCCCTCTGTCACTCAGGCTGCCATGCAGTGGTGCAATCATAGCTCACTGCACCCTTGAACTCCTGGGCTCAAGTGATCCTCCTACATTAGCCTCCTGAGTAGCTGGGACTACACATGTGTGCAAGAAAACCCAGCTAATTTTATTTAGAGGTGTGTGTGTGGGGTGGGGGGTCTCACTATGTTGCCCAGGCTGATCTTGAACACTCGGCTTCAAGTGATTCTCCCACCTCAGCCTCCTGAGTAGCTGGGATTATTGGCATGAGCAACTGCACCTGGTGCAAGTAACATTTTATTTATTTATTTATTTATTTATTTATTTATTTATTTATTGAGAGGGAATCTTGCTCTGTTGCCCAGGCTGGAGTGCAGTGGCACGATCTTGGCTCACTGGAACCTCCACCTCCCAGGTTCAACCAATTCTCCTGCCTCAGCCTCCTGAGTAGCTGTGATTACAGGCGCCTGCCACCATGCCTGGCTAATTTTTGTATTTTTAGTAGAGACAGAGTTTCACCACATTAGCCAGGTTGGTCTCAAACCTGTGATCCACCTGCCTGAGCCTCCCAAAGTGCTGGGATTACAGGTGTGAGCCACGGTGCCCAGCCAGCAAGTAGCATTTTTAATATCATATCTTCTAACTAGTTATTGCTAGTGTATAGAAACACTATTGATTTTTATAAGTGGATTTTGCATCTAATCACTTTACAGAACTCTTTAATTAGTTCTAATATTTTTTCAGTTTATTCCCTTGATATTCAAGGTATAGGGTTATAACACCCAAAAATACCAATACTGTTGTCCATTCCTTTCCAACACATACACCTTAATTAGTGTTTTGTTTTACTGGATTGGCTAAGACCTCACACAAAATGCTGGACAATAATGGTGTGATCTGGTATCCTTATCTTGTTTCCAATCTCAAGAAGAAAATAAGACAATTGAAATCTTGAACTCTACAATAAATACTAAAAACAACAGGACATTTAAAAAAATTTTAACTGGGAGGCCAAAGGTTCGGCGCTTTAGGTTCCTATTTAAGCAAACCAAAGCCCAATGTAAACAGTGAAATGAAACTAGAGACTATGCCAATCAGAATCTGCCAACCAATCTCTAAGTGAGGTCTTTCCATTCTAACCAATCAAATACATTTTTTTTTTGTTTTACTTCCGGACTCAGCCTATAAAATCTCACTGCCCACACTGCTACAGTGGATCTCTCTGAGCCTTTTCCAGTGCTGCCTAATTCATGATTTTTTTTTTTTTTTTTTTTCTGAGACAGGGTCTTACTATGTTGCTCATGCTGGGCTCAAGCAATCTGCCCACCTCATCTTCCCAAACTCCTGGGCTCAAGTGATCTGCTTGCCTCAGCCTCCCAAAATGCTGAGATTACAGGCATGAGCCACCAAGCCAGCCCTCTTTTAATGTGCAGATTAACTCTATTAAATTTATTTTGTCTAAAGTTTTTCTCGTAACAGACATTATTTGTGACTTCTAAATCTTTTTTCACAGTTAAGAAACTGTTTTTTTAATAATTTCATATTTGGATTCATCTGTAAAAGCATACTTGTGTTAATATTTTCCAAGACATCACAAACATGTTAAACACCATGACCTCACCATCTTTTTACTTCAAAGGCATATTATGTAAGTGAAATTAAACAGTAAGACACCAATTAATTTAACATATAACATTTCGTCATCTGTTTACAAATTTTCCTTGACCCATCAAAATGTTACATTAACATTAAAGCCTGCCCAGTGTTCTCATCTAGGTGTGCTCATTGGTGTTGTAACAGTGAAGTGGGGGTTGCAGAAGAAATAAGTCTGTATTAAGAAAGAAAATTGTTTTTCAGGGTAAAAAGGCAAGCCAAAGTTTGGTGTTGCTATGCAGAGTTGCATAAGGACAATTTTTCAACAAGATGTATCCTATTTCATTTACTGTTTTATGGTATTAATTTATTTCCCTATTTTCCAGAAAAATATAATACATAGAAGAAATATAAATCTACAAATCAAATCCAGCATTCCTGATGGAAATGTTAAGGATCATAAAACCAGCACCTAATCTTGCTTTTTAATTTTACATCTCTATCACATAATTTTTATATTTCTGGATTGTTTTATTATTTATATCTTTTCACTGATATTTAATTTTCAACAATAAACTTTTAGCATACATTCACATATTCATTTTTATTTTTTCTTAGAAACTTAAGAATGACCTAATAAAGAGTTTCAGAGAAAAATAATTGCCTTAGGCTCAACAAATATACCTTACATAAATAAAATTAAAAACAGACTGGGTTAAATTAATTACAACTGGTTTTTCTTTTCATTGGTCCCTTATTTTGTGATAAGAAATTACTTAAAATATTGGCAATTATTCCATATAAGAATATGTATATTTACTGATACCCAATCATTTAGCTATAACCAAATTTGATTTTTTTTCTGTATACATTAACAAATATTTCCCTAATGTAACATTATTTTTCATCACTGTCAACTTTTGGCTCTTACATATTGAAATAATCAATTGTATGTAAAGAAAAAAAAGCAAATTAGCATTTAAAATTACCTGAACCAGAAGTGTTATTGGGCCACTTTTATCCACTTCTAGTATTTCGCCATTCTTTGTGCCAACTAAAATATGACCATGTCCTAAGGATATGGCACGTATAGATGGATTATCTTCCAAGAGAAGACCTGAAATGTTAAATGAAGATGTTCTTCTAGACATACAGTTACTATAATACAAGGGTGTATATATTGCCAATTAAGCTACTTTGACAGTGAAAATCATATTACAAGGTTTTCTCCTGTATTTTTTCTAATAAATGTACTACATTATCCCCAATCATTCAATTGAGTAATCTCAAAATAAGTACCACCTATGTATTATAATTCTATGATTCTATTCTCAGATTTCCTCCTACCATTCTGACAACTATTTGTTTACCTCTTCTTATATTAGCCCTTCCTCATCCATCTCCTGCCCCTCTTAGAGTATTTACAATCTTCTTATTAGTAATTTTAATTCAACTCAAGATACATAGTCGGCCCTCAGTATCCTTCAGGGATTGATTCCAGGACCACCACAGACACCAAAATCTATGGATGCTCCAGTCCCTCATATAAAATGGTGCAGTATTTGCATATAATCCACATACATCATTCCTTTTTTTTTTTTTCCAGGATGGGGTTTTGCCATTTTGCCCAGACTGGTCTTGAACTCCTGGGCTCAGGAGATCCACCCACCTGGGACTTTCAAAGTGCTGGGATTACAGACGCAAGCTACCACGCCTGGCCCCCATATGCTTTAAATCACCTTTAGATTGCTTATATCTAGTACAATGTAAATACTATGTAAATAGCTGTTATACTGTATTTTTAATTTATATTATTTTTATTGTTCTATTGTTACATTTTATTTTTCTCTCGCATATTTTCTATTTGCAGTTGGTTGAATCTGAGGATATGGAACCCCTAGATACAGAGGGCCGACTATATTTATGTCTACTTGTCCTAGGGAGGCTTCAGCAACACATTAGTAAAGATGATAGACCCAAATCCTGCCCTTCCAGAGCATACAATGAGGAAAACAGACCCTGTGTTAGGGGCATATTGAAATAGGAGCACATAGCAGTGGAATTGAACTTTTTCAAGAGGAGGTGAGTGCAGGTGGGGGAAATCATCCTAGAAAAAAGATCAGGTTTGACATTTGAAAAATAAGTATGTTGTCAAGTAACTGGAGGGGGTAGGAGGGAAGATGAAGGACATGTTTTAGGAAAAAGTAAAAACATGTAGAAAAGCCCAGAGGTCAGGGAGAGTGTGATGCCATGCCTTAAAGGAAGAAATGTGCTCAAAAGAAAATGCACCTTCTGGGCCCACAGCCCGGAGGATGGTCAGCGGACAGGGAGTTGGGCCTAATACTGCCCTTGCACCCTTCCTCCTCTTTAAAAAAAAAAAAAAAAAAAAAAAAAAAGCCAAGCACAGTGGCTCATGCCTGTAATTTCAGTGCTTCAGGAGGCCAAGTTTAGAGGGTCACTTGAGTTTGAGACCAGCCTGGGCAACATAGAGAGATCCTGGCTGTACAAAAATTTGAAAATTTGCTGAGTATGGTGGCAGGCACCTTTAGTCCCAGCTACTCAGGAGGCTGAGGCAGGAGGACCACTTGAGTCTAGGGGTTCAAGGTTTCAGTGAGCTATGACTGCACCACTGCACTCCAGCCTGGGCAGCACAGCAGGACCCTGTCTCTTAAATAAACAAACAAACAAACAAACAAACAAATGGCAAACGGAAAAAGGGCCTGTGAGGCTAGAGAAGCAGGGTCAACAAAATGCCAAGGTGAAACAAAATGTCAAAGTTGCACACAAGTTCCTGACTGGTGATAAATGTGATGTTCACATGGAAATTTTCTTTGGAAAATTAATGTTAAAAATTAGGATTCATAATCTTGTACTTCACAAATATTTTACCATGTGCATCACAGAAAATAGATTTTTGAAAAGACGGCAATGATTCTGGTATCATTAAGTGATTTCTTCCACTTAATGCTGATGCCCAACAAGAAGGAAAAATATATGCCATGTGTTCCACCTCAGTGATCAAGCATATTAATAAGCAGTTAATCTTTTTTCCTATAAAAATCTCCCATAAGTCTCAAATCACCTTTAGATCCCGGGGCCAATGCAGCTCTTTTTATAGCATAGGTCTTGAGACATCTTTCAAAAGAGTCATCCCAAAGAGCTATTATACCATCTTTTCCTCCAGTTACAAACCCCTATGAAAAAAAAAGGTCCAAGTTAATAAAAATCTAAATATTTTTTTAAATAGTAGCCTTTTTCCTTATATTGAAAACTTCTAGAAAAAAGAATATAGCCAAAAGTTACAGCTTGTAAAGAATAGGAATAAGCATAAGAATCCATTGTTTTTTAAACCATCTACATGGAATCCGCAATAATATTTACAGTGACACTAAACATTTTACTTTTAGGATGGGGCTTTAGAAACATAGTTTCTAAAATCTGTAACTATACCTCAGATTACCACTCAGAAAGTTACATATATCCTCCTGGAGTCTACATAATAACCTCATCCTTAAAATGAGAAAACAATAATAGTAACTACCTGATAGGATATGGTGATTATATATAAACAGCTGGTTTTTGACACATAGCATGAGCTTAAGAACATGAAGTTAAACTTTAAAAAAAGAAAAAAGAAAAAAAACAGCAGACCTGGCTGGCACAGTGGCTCATGCCTGTAATCCAACACTTTGAAGGCTGAGGTGGGAGAAGAGCTTAAGCCCAGGAGTTGGAGACTACACTGGGCAACATAATCTCTACCAAAAAATTTTTAAAAATTAGATGGGAGCAGGTGGCACTTGCCTGTAGTCACAGCTACTCAAGAGGCTGAGGCAGGAGGATTTGAGCCCAGGAGTTGGAGGCTGCAGTTAGCTGTGATCACACCACTGCACTCCAACTTGGGTGACAGAGTGACCTGTCTCAAAACAAAACACTGCAGACCTATTTCATTCTGTGTTCAGGAGTTTGAAAAGAGAAACAAAGAAAAGTCAAGATGAGCCTAGCCCACAGACTACTGCTGGATAGTCCAGCCAAGCAGAAAGGCAGTGTTCCTTTACTTCTGAAAACGCTTTACTCTCCATGACAGATTATGTTTAACTTGAAATCTCTTTAGGTTACTTACTTTTTCCAAAGCATGCATACTGAACACTGGCCCATCATGTGCTTTCACTGTTTTTACAAGAAAGATGTCTCTCCAGATACACACATCTCCTGTGGATGTTCCAGAAAAAGCCATCTCTTCAGTCCATCCATACACTGCACACATCATTGTGTCATTTTTCCCCAGTGTGCCTATGTAGCCTTTTCTTCCAATCAATCCTCCCCCTAGTTCACAAAAAATATTATGAAAGTACCACTTTCAAAATGTATGCAATTATAAAGAAGCAAAATTCCTTTTCTACTGTTGTTGTTGTTGTTGTTTGAATAGAAAGGCATGCAACAGTAAGGAGAACTGAAAAATACAGGTGTCTCAATCAGTGATGCAGGTAACACCTTGCATATCTGCATTAAGACCGTAACTTTTTAGATAAACAAAGACCTGGACTAAGTCTGTTTTAATCAGTCCTTAGCACTTTTGATGATGTTTTTTAAAGTTTTAATTATGACATATTTAAGAATACAAAAAGGCATTTAAAAACCCCAATACAATGAATGCCTGTACATCCACTGACCTACAAAAAGATCCCAGAGTAACTGAAATGTCATGCCAATCTCATCTCCCTTCTTCACCCTCTGCTATTGTGAATGTGATACTGATTCTTCTCATGCATTCCTTTATATATAACATATTCGTGAATTTTTAAGCAATGTCATATTTTTTCATGTTTTAAATTTTTCTATAAATATCATCCTGTATGTATTCTTTTGCAACTTGCTTTATTCACCAATGATTTGTTATAGAGTTGTTTACATGTTAGAAAACTCACTTTCATAACCATATAGCATTCCATTATATAAACATACCATGGTTTATCCATTTTCCTATTAATGGGCATTTAAGTTACTTCCAAGTTTTTGCTATTAAAAGCAATGCTGCTTTAAACATTCTTGTAAAGGCCTCTTCTACACGAGTGCAAGAATTTCTCTAGGAATGCCTGGGAATAGTAATAGAGTAATGTGCAAAAGGCATAGCATATAGATCAGAGAGGGATCAGCTCTTGCCAAACTGTTTTCCGAAGTTTATATACCAATGCACATTCCTACTAACAGTTAAAAGAATTCCTTGTTTCCCACCTTTGGGAACAGTTTGTGTTGTCACACTGGGGAATATGAAACACCAACTGAATTTTATTGTGGTTTAAATTTGCATTTCTGTGAATATTATGCTTGATCATATTTTCATATTTTTATTGGTCATCAATCCTATTGATATCTTTTGCCCATTTTTCCCAATTGAACTCACAAATTCCTTCCCTCCTTCATTCATTCAAGAAATACATTAGCTGGGCATGGTGGTGGGTGCCTGTGGTCCCAGCCACTTGAGAGGCTGAGGACGGAGGATAGATTGAGCCTGAGAGGCAGAGGTTGCAGTGAGCCATGATTGTGCCACTACGTTCCAGCCTAGGTGACAGAGCAAAACCCTGTCTCAAAAAACAAAAAAAAAAGAGAAAGAAAAAAGAAATATACATGCTAGGCACTATTCAATGTACCAGGGATAGACTTATGAACAAAAGAGGCAAGACAACAAAATTCCTTGGAGCTTCATGGTGAGAGACAGTCAATAAATGTAACTAGTAAAATATACAGTGTGTTAGATGATGATGGGTGCTTTGGAGAAAATGTAAGCATAAAAAGGAGACAGGAAGCGGGAGGAGTCCATTTTAAGTAGGGTGGTTAAGGTAAGCCTCATCAAGATGTATCTAAATGAAAAGTTGAAGGAAGTAGCAAGAGCAAGCCATGCGAGAAGAGTGTTCCAGGCAGAGGGAGCAGCACGGGCAAAGGCCCCAGTACAAGACTGAAATCGCTAAGTAACATCCAGGGAGACCAGTATGGAGTAGCAAAGAAGGGAAGACAGTAATGGGAAATGGGGTTGGAGAGGTCAAAGGCAGTATTGCAGGCCATTGTAAACATGGCCAACTTTTGATTTACATGAGATGCAAAACATTTGAGTAGTGAAATGACAAGATCTGGCAACTGATTTATTAAGAGGTTCATTCTGACTTCTGGATTGAGAATAGATACAAGGGAGATCAAGGATGAAAGGAGTTAGAAGGCTATTTCAATCATCTGGGCAAATGGTAAAGGTGGCAGACCAAAGTGATATCATAGAAGATGACGAAAAGCGGTCAGATTCCAAATGTATTCAGAAGACTGTCTTTTCTCAACATAGAAGGCAGAGTCATTAGTGACCTTGTAAGAGCAGCTGGGTGGAGTGGTGAGGTGAAAAAAACTAGATTAGACTTTTCTAAAGAGAAAGAAAGAGAACATAAATTGCAAATTGAAAGTAGGAACAACTGTTTAGAGGTGGTTTCGCATAGAAGTAAGATGACAAATTGATCAGCAACTGGAAAACAGAGTTGGAAGAGGGTTTTGTGTCACTTATTTAAGATGGAGAAATCACATCACACTTGTATGCTAAAAAGAAAGTCAGTAGAGAGGAAAATTGATGATACAGTAGAGAAAGGGTAGAAGAGTTAGAGTGACGCCCTTGATGACAGAAAGTATCAAGTGCACAAGTGGGAGAACTGGCCTTTACTAGAGGGCAAAGTATCTTCTAGAGCAGGGTTGGCAAACTACAGACTGAATGCCAAATCCTGCCACTACCTGTTTTTGTACAGCGTCCACTAGAGCAGGTAGGTTAGCACTCTGAGCTGCAGAGACCAAGTCTGTTTACTTCTCTGCACCCAGGGTCTGCCTCCCTGGTTTGTGGCTGTAAGTAGCATCTGCCCCAACTCTGGGCTGGTCCCCACCTACAAGCTAGAGACTCTGCTAATGGCAACTGCTTGTTATCTGGCAGTGGAATCTCAGTCTAGCAGTTGCCCCACTTCTGGTCAGCTGCCCAAATTCAGAAGGTTGGGCTCTCCAGGAACAGGACACACTAGGATCTATGTGTCACTGGGGTAGAGTGAAGCTCACTATAGTTTCACTCCCCACCACAACCTGCCAGGCCCATTCCTTGGCAGACAGAATGTCTAATGGCAACTGGGTGCAAACAGGGTAAGCAGGGCAGGACAGTTTTCTCTCTTGTTCTATAATGACCTACATAATACTCTTGATTTTGTCCTTTGGCCTAGAAAACCTAAAATATTTACTATCTGGCCATTTACAGAAAAAGTTTGCCACCTTTGGTTTAGAGCACTGACAGCTGGCTTTTCTCGATGATACACACAGGATAACACGTTCCTGTTACACGAGGTCATGTAATCAGGTCATGTTGTTATTGCATCAAAGACTTTCAGTGGCTCCCCATCCCTCTGTCCCTACCATGAATAGAGTTCAAATTCCTTAGGGGAGAGACTAAGAATTCAAAACTTGAAATTCTCAAAGCCTAGATCTGGAATGGGAGGCAAGAAGCCCCATGTTAACCTCAACTCTAAGTCATCTCCTTCAACCTAGTTTACCTAAAACTATGCATTTAGAGGGTTAACAATACTTAGTCAGGTTAAGTGGATACTTACTTCCCAATTGGTTAATGAACTCTGTGGATCAGAACCCCAAAAGTAAGGAAGGTTGAAATGTTCAACCTTCAACCGTCTAACCAAACTTAAGAGAGAAAGTTATTCATTTGGAAGTATTTTCATTGCAAAACTATTTACCTTCTTGAAATCTTATTTCAAACAAATTCATAGTTCTTTTTGAGGACAGAAATACTAAGTACAATCGGCCTTCCATATTCTCAGGTTTTGCATCTGTGGATTTAATCAAATGTGGATTGAAAATATTCCTTTTAAAAAGGATGGGACGGGCATGGTACCTCATGCCTGTAATCCCAGCACTTTGGGAGGCCAACGCAGGTTGATCACCTGGGGTCAGGACTTTGAGACCAGCCTGGCCAACATGGTGAAACCCCATCTCTACTAAAAAATACAAAAATCAGCTGCGTGGTGTGGCGGGCACCTGTAATCCCAGTTACTTAGGAGGCTGAGGCAGGAGAATCACTTGAACCCGTGAGGCAGAGGTTTCAGTGAGCCGAGATCATACCACTGCACTCCAGCCTGGGCGACAGAGCAAGACTCTGTTTCAAAAAGAAAAAAAGGATGGTTGCATCTATACTGAATACATACAGACATTTTTTCCTTGTCATTATTCCCTAAACAACAGTATAACAAACTATTTACATAGCATTTACATTATATTAGATATTATCAGTAATCTAGAAATGACTGAAAATATACAGGAGGATGTGCATAAATTAGATGCAAATACTATACCATTTTATACAAGGGACTTGAGCAGCATGGATTTGGGTATCCTTGGGGAATCCTGGAACCAATCCGTGACACTTTCTGATGCTGTGAGGTGCAACTGTATTATTTGCTGTGAATTTGCAATTACCAGTGACTAAGGTGCCCAAATGAAAAGTTTGTTTAAGCATATGGAAACGAAATTACAAATGTAAAAATACTTCTTTTTACTTTGTAAATGCATATGCTGTCATCTGATGAGTTTTTGATAAAGTGTTAAATCCAAGACTGAAAATTAATCCATGTCCCATGTAATTTACAACTTGAAAGTTACTTGAACTTGGGAAATGTCTTAACTAAGTTTATTCTTTTCTAATAATGTTTTACTTCTTCCTATATTCACATATTTTCTCTGAACAGTTTCAATTTATTGAGATTTTGATGTCACATTGCTGGAATTTATAAGTATACTATTTAGAAAACAGACATATTTTTTATTTTATAGTTACAAATGACTAAAGTAATATAGCATTCCACTTTTATATCATTTTATAGCATATGAGTAATTTTTTAAAATATTTTCTTTTTCAGTTTAGACTATAGAACATGTCTTTAACAGAAGAAAAAGTCTGGACATAATTTGATTAATCTTATATATTGAATTTTTTTGCAAGTATGAATATTACTGTATTAGTCTGTTTTCACACTGTTCATAAAGACATATCCAAGACTGGGTAATTTATAAGGAACGAGGTTTAATTGATTCACAGTTCCACATGGCTGGGTAAGCCTCACAATCATGGCTGAAGGTAAATAAGGAGCAAAGTCATGTCTTACATGGTGGCAGGCAAAATTGCTTATGCAGGGGGAACTCCCATTTATAAAACCATCAGATCTCATGAGACTTGCTCACTACCACAAGAACAGTATGGGGAACCACCCCCATGATTCAATTATCTCTACCTGGCCCTGCCCTTGATACGTGGGGATTATTACAATTCAAGGTGAGATTTGGGTGGGGACACAGCCAAACCATATCAACTACATAAATGCAGCCAATAAATGGCAATAAATCTTCTATTTGTTTAAAATGTATCAATACAACAGTAAATTGCTTTAAAAAAATAAACTTATTTTAGATAATTTTAGATTTCCAAAAAAGATTCAAAGGAATTACAGAATATTCTCTCATACACTTTGGTTTCTACTAATGCTAATATCTTTTTTTTTAGACAAGGTCTTGCTCTGTTGCCTAGGCTGGAGTGCAGTGGGAGATCACAGCTCCCTGCAGCCTTAACCTCCTGGGCTCAAGTGATCCTCCCACCTTATCCTCCCAAGAAGCTGGGACCACAGGTACACACCACCACGCCCAGCTAATTTTTTATTTTTTTGTAGAGACAGGGTCTCACTATGTTGCCCAGGCTGCTCTTGAACATCTAGGCTCAAGTGATCCTCCCACCTCGGCCTCCCAAAGTGCTGGGACTACAGGCATGAGTCACTGTACCCAGCCAATGTTAACATCTTATATTACCATAGACCATTTACTGAAACTACGAAACCAACATATTTGATACATTATTATTAAATGAACTCAAGACTTCATTCAGATTTCATCAGTTTTTCTCCTAATGTTCCTGTTCTATTCCAGGATGCAGTCTAGGGTACACACTGCACTTAGCTAAATTCCTTTCAAAAGCAATAATTTCTTAAAATTCTACAGAATAAAAAAGAAGCACTTTCTTACCTGCTTTACGCCAAAATTTCATGTGTTTAATTCCAGCTGTAATTAATTTATCAGGCACATAGGGGTTCATCTTTACAACAAAAATCTTATCTTTACTTCCTCTGAAATAAACATCAAAATGTTTTAGCTCTAAAGATTCATCATTCCTGTACTAATCTCTTGCCTAATCCATACCCTATCTCGATTACTCTATTTACTGAATATTTTTCTCCCACTTATCTCTCAGATGTGGACTGTGTATTTGTGTATTTGTTCTTTTGTCATCATTTTAATATGGTAATTCTGCTCAAGAGAATCTCAAAAGACAGATATGGTCAAAACTGAACTTCTTTCAGACAGTATCTACAATACCTACTACAGTACTGTGCATAGGGAATGCTATTTTGTGGCACGAATGGGTTAAAGGCAATTTTAAAACAATACTTTGTTATAGCTTAAGATAGCCTTTCCAACTACAAAGTTCCTCTTAAACTATTGTTAATTTGGGCATTATCTATATATTCCATAAAAAGCATTTATCTATATATTTAAAGTGCTTTAACACTGCTTTAATAAAGAGGAGGTTAAAATCTCTGACACTGTTGACTAGTTCCTCCTTTAAAGCATTGTTAATATTACTGTAAAAAAAATACATGCTCACTATAGAAAACTTAGAAAATGAAGAAAAATATAAGAAAATAAAAACCTATAACTTCTTTGTGATATATATGCATATGTATCTTTTTTCACTTTAATATATAATGTGAGCATTTGATCATGCTCTCCAACAGCTCTATCATACAGTAGAACACACTCTACCTGTACATGGAGATTTCAGATAGTTATATCCAATGCCATATTATAGTTATATTTAAAAGTGGGTTCACAAAGGATAAATCTACAAAGAAATTCTGAAATCATTTACTATGATTATATTATTTATTCAATGGTAACAAACATGGAAGCAATAAAAAGTTACATATTTGCTTGATTTCAAAATTGTTTTAATTTAAAAATTTTTAAGTCCAAAGTAATTCTAGTATTTTGCAAATGTGATATCAAGATTTTTCCTACCTTGCTATTGAAAGTTTCTCTCCTTTCTTCCAGTCCCACAGCACAATAGTATGGCTATCATCTATGCCAACTGACGCCAAACGTTTCCCATCCGCTGTGGAAAATTAATGAGAGAGATAAACTGACTATTAACATTCAGAAGAGAGAAAACATTCAGTATATATTCTAAACCCACATCCTATATTTAAAATTTGATAAAATAATGTTAAATGCTAGGCATGCATACAGCTATAAAAAGAACCAGAATTTATGAGGGAGGGAGAATAAAAGTTTCTCAAATCCTCTAAATGTATCTGCTCTCATTGCATCTGACCTCCTTTTCCTTATCTATCCATCAGGTTGGGATGGGAGGAGGGAGATAAGAAAAATGGAAAAAAGAGATTTAAAAAATAGAAGGAAAGGGAAAACTAACAAAGGGATGAAGAAAATATTTATTTTAATTAAATTCACCATAAGAAATCTACTGTAATATAAGAACTTAGAGTAAGAATGAAAAGTTAATCAAATGAAAAACATGTAAGTTACAACAACATACTACCACTAATATGACTCCTTTTAGTAAAGGTCAATCGTATCAAGCAATACATAATGAACATATTAGACAAATCATTGAGACAAATGATCAGTGAATATCCTATGGGTGTGCATGTTTATAGGCTGTAAAGGCTCAGACCACAAGAAAATATTTCCCACTTTACCACACTTTGCAAGGCTCAATTAGTTCCTCATTGCTCCAGTGGTATTTTTCTTGGTGACTCACTTAGTTCGCAATTCGTTTTCTAGTTTCTGTTAGCAAATCTTTGAATATGTATATATATCTCCCTCTGAACTCTACTATGGATAATTTATCACTTCAGTCAGAGCAGCAAAAGCATTAATTCACTGTTTCTTAATATAGAATTCTCTATTAATAGTATTTCCTCCCTCTTCCCAATTCACACCCTACCTTTCACTGTAGACCTATCTGCAGTTGTCAAACTTTTAAATAAACAGAAAAGTGCTAATATGATCTGAAATTATTTTTACAAGACAGCTTAAAATTGTCACTGTATAAATATGTCTAAAATAAGTATTTCAGTTCTCAACTCTTTCTTTGCTAGCCTTTTACCCTAAACATTTTCAAAGTTTACTCTAGCTATAAAACAGTGAGATCAGTGCTTGCCCAATGTGGGAGATACAAACTACTTGTGGTAACTGAGATGAATTTAGGTTGTTACGTAGATAAACATTTTTATGTTACTAGAAACATGCAAATTTTAATAGGTATTAAAACTATACTCATTAAGTTATAATTATAAACTAGCTAGCAAATCCACACTTTCATAGTGTTTGATAAGGACAACAGTATACACATTTGATAAAAACTGTGAATGTCACAGCTAAAGGACAAGCTTAGGTAACAATAAGTTAGATTAAAACGCTATGTGTTGCCTCTGCATTTTGTTCATTCTTACTGAGATAGCAAACAGCCTTACCTGAGAAATCAACAGCACTAATACCACATTGGTGGTGGCCCTTTAATATGGACAATGGTTTAATGGTCTCTGTATCCCATATATGTATTGAGGGATCTCTACCAACCTAAAATAGAAAGAATTATAGATGTTATTATATACAATTAATATCCATATCTATTAAAAGGAAATAAAATGAGAGATTTTTACAGCTTGACTTATTTACCACAGAAATTTATTAAATAAAAATTTAAAGCAGACTATACATGTTACTGATATTTTTTTCTTACACTTGTTCAAAAGCTAATGAAGCTAAGTTCAGTGTTTCTAGGAATGATGTAACTAGAACTATGTGACTTTTATCATCTGTTTCATCAATAAAGATAATAAATGCTTACTGAACATCTATTGTTTCTATGCTAAATACAATGAGCAATAAGACATTCAGGTAACTTTTGCAAACTCCTGGGAAAACAGGACATTATCAATTAAAGACAAACACCTCTTAATAGATGCTTAATGAACATGAAAAGGCTGTGGAGAAAGAGTCCATGGAAGAGAAGGTACTGGAGGTGGGCCTTCAGAAAGTACAGAACTTGAATATAAAGAATTCTAGACTAAAATAATGGGGTAAACAAATATTCAGAGGGGGTTAAAGTACCAAGCATGTCAGCAGACCTGAAAAGGTAATTTTACTGCAGCACTCTGTCACTTATTTTTTAACTTGGTTTATGATGTTCACTAATGCACAGGTAAACTATCAATTCTTAATTATTCCTCTAGACTCAAGTAGTCACTTTCTTTAACCATAAGTATAAAGAGATATCTTTGTATATAGAGACAACTGAAATAATTAATAGAACTATCAATTATAGTTAATTTAGAGATTGATTTTATTCATTTATTTATTTTTATTTTTCTGAGACGGAATTTCACTCTTGTTGCCCAGGATGGAGTGCAATGGCGCGATCTCGGCTCACCGCAACCTCCACCTCCTGTGTTCAGGCAATTCTCTTATCTCAGCCTCCTGAGTAGCTGGGATTACAGGCAGGCGCCACCACACCGGCTAATTTTTTGTATTTTTAGTAGAGACAGGGTTTCTCTATGTTGGTCAGGCTGGTCTCGAACTCCCGACCTCAGGTGATCTGCCCGCCTCGGCCTCCCAAAGTGCTCGGATTACAGGTGTGAACTACCGGCACCCGGCCGAGATTGATTTTATAAAAAGATACAACAAATAACACTGCAATCAGCCAATATTTCACTAAGTTATTCAGCCAAACATTACCAGTAACTTTTTAGAAAACTTTTAACATGTTTTATGGGTACATAGTAGTAAAAGTAACTTTTAAGTTTTCTTTTTATATAAAAACTTCTACAGAATTTGATGCTTTTGATGGTTTTACTGTACTACTCTCTTCTGGTTCTCTGGTTTCCTTGATCCCCCCCCCCCCCCCTCTTTTTTTTTTTTTTTTTTTTTTTTTGACAGCGTTTCACTCCTGTTGCCCTGCTGGAGTGAAATGGCATGATGTTGGCTCACTGCAACCTCTGCCTCCCAGGCTCAAGTGATCCTCCTGTCTCAACCTCCCAAGTAGCAGGGACTACAGGCATGTGCCATCATGCCCGGCTAATTTTTGTATTTTTTGTAAAGATGGGGTTTCACTATGTGCCCAGGCTGGCCTTGAACTCCTGGGCTCAAGGGATCTGCCGCCTCGATTTTCGAAATTGCTAGGATTAGAGGCCGTGAGCCACAGCGCCCAGCTTCCTTGACTCCCACTAGTGAGTTTCCTTCTCAATTTCCTCACCTGTTACTTAAATACAAACCTCTCCCAAGGTGGTCTTTAATTCTCCAGTCTTCTCATTCTTCATTTTTGCCCTGAGATATCTCATTTCTATAGTTTCAGTGGTTAAACAATAAATATCTCCCCAAGTCCTTCTCTCGAACAGTTACTTTTCCTCTGAATTCAAGACTTACATTTTCAATTGTCTAGTGGACATCTCACCTGGAAATTATGATGATGACTAACATTCACTGAGAAGTGATTTATGTGCCAGAAACTGTTCCATAAGCACCTTACAAAGACTGACTCATGTACCAATCACAACAACTCTACGAGATAGGAACAGATAATATCCTTATTTTAAAGGATGAAGAAACAAAGGCAAAGAGGGGTTAGGTAATTTGCCAGTAGCTAATAGGTGGAAAAGCTTGGATTTCAATATCATATTCCATGAGGTATAGACGGTATTTAGTATAATATTGAGTATTATTAAAGTACACTTAGCGCACCTCACTCAGGGATGAAGGGGAGAATGGAGAGGTTGGGAGAGTTCTCAGATAGGCTTAGCCTAAGTCTTAAAAGGAGCAGAAATTAAAGTTGGAAGGTTGAATACAAGTGAAGAGGAAGAGTTTTCTAAGATGAAGGAACTAAGTAAAAGATGTGAAATAGCATTATACGTGTTGGACAAATTCTAATGCAAGAAAATAGTTGACAAAGAGGCAAATGGTAAGAGATAAAAAGGGGAGTTGGAGAGTCAGATTTGGTTAAAAGCCTTTAATTGCATTGGGAGTCAACTTCCAATTCTGCATTGATGTTATGCCTTGAATTGCATTTAACCATGTCTGACTCTCCAACCTCCCCTTTTCATCCCTTACCATTTAGAGCTTGTGGCTATTTAGACAGCTGTTTAGACAGCCTACAAGCTATTAATACTAATAAACATGGAAGAATTTTAAGACTTTTAGAAAGATTACTAGTGAACGGGGAAAATGGATAGAGGAAAAAACTTAAGCAGGAAACCAATGGCTATAGTAATGTTTCAGAAATTGTGAAGCACTGATTGTCAGTAGAGGTATGGAAAAATTAAAGATAAAAAGAATATTGAAGATAAAGAATAAATCTTTCAGGTGAAAGAATGGGTGCAACTTGAGGACTGACTAGTTTTAGGAGTGAAGAACAAGATTAACTTCCAGGCTTAGGCAACCAAGTTAATACAGTACTATGTCCTAAGAAGGAAACATAAAAGGATGAACAGGTTTGGAAGGGAAGACTAATGCTATTTATCTCTGTTTTAGACATACTGAACCTGAGTTTCCCACAGGACATCTAAATCAGTGTATTTTTAGTGAATTATATATATACACACACACATATACACACATACACATATACACACAGAGTAATTTGTCCAATTCTTGTACTACATTCTGAGCTCCCGATAGTGGCAGCCAGTCCGAGTTATCTTTGTGTTTCCCCTACAACATTTAATGCTTTTGAATAGGAAGCACTCAACAAGTATTTGCTGAATTAAACAAAATTTCTAAATGATAGTACAATTAGTCACGTTACTCGACTTTCCAGGTAAGTTTCTTTCACATTCTTTCATTTCCACTTAAGATTACAGTTCCTGACAAGGGGTTATTCTTTGTATTTAATTCTCCAAAAGGCAAAAACTCTCTAGATTTTTCATCTAAATTGCTTTTTTAAAAATTGTTTTATTTGGGAAAAGTGCTTCCTACAAAAGGGAAGCCACAAAATACAGAGACCTCTGCAACAATTATTATTATTTTCTTAAAGTGAAAGAATGGGTGAGATCCAAGGAATCAAAGCAGTAGATGGACAAACCTGGAGCATCCCTGAGTTATTTTCAGGAAACAGAGCATCAAAACACAAAGGTAAAATTTCCAATCAAGGAATTCTTCCAACAACTTAACTTTATCTAGTCTCGATTCCCAAACCCTCCCCTTCGGTGGAAAAGTATGACTTATTACTGCAAACCCATTACTCCACTACAATAAACACCTTAGAACAGAGTTTTTAATCACATCTGTCTACCTGAAAACTCAGAAGTGGAATGAAGCAAATACCCACAAAAACAAACACAAAAACCTGACAAGAAAATGCCCCAAATGAGGACAAAGGTTTCTCAGAAAGTGCCTGCACTGGAAAGGCTAAATCGTAAAACATTAAATACAACTGTGCATCCAAGACCCAGTTTGTGTTAATATATGGGATACCCAGGTAGTTTTAACCTCCACCTACCCTCCTGATTAGTTCCTCCACTAATGTCCATAATGTATTCTAAGATTTGAACACTGTGGGTTATGTATAGTTCTTTAAATAATCTGGGCTTTTTTTTTTTTTTTTTTTTTTTGCTCTACTTTTACCTTTTACACATGCTGTAATACACTTAGAATGCTTTTTCCCAACTTCCCCTCTGCCAAGTAAACAACTCAGCTCAAATGTCATCATCTCTACGAGGGTTTCTTCGATTCTACTGGACACAATTAATCATTAGTTCTTCATTACATTGCTACAAGACATTGTACATATTTCTACATTTAAAAACAGGGTGATTTTGCCTTCCAAGGGACATCTGGGCACTGTCAGGAGATATTTTGGGTTGCCACAACTCAGAGAAGTGGGTGTTACTGACACTAATGGGTTGAGACCAGGGATGCTGCTCAATATCCTACAATGCATAGGTCAGCCTCCCACAACAAATAATTACCTGCCCCAAAACATCAATAGTGCTAAGGTATTGTCATAAATATAGATAAGACAAGCTTCTCTGATCTATACTTAGGACACTGTATCACAACTCAGAATATGAGTTTCCACCATGGCAAGAAGTTGTCTTACTTATCTTTATATTTCTAGCACATTTCTTGCTACACAGAATGTGCTTGATTAATGTTTCTGAGTGAATGAAAGAAAGGAATAAGGAAAGGGAAAGGAAGGAGAGAAAGAGCAAGTAAAGAGAGGCACAAAGAAAGGAAGAAGAATGGCAGAAAGAAAAAAGGGAGGAGTTTTCTCTCCTTTCAGGAAAGCTATATAGGAGGATGCAAGTTGACCCCTTTTCCACATATCCTAGCTAAAAGGTATATTTACACAGTGTTTAAAGCCAGACAAACTGAAGGCTTTAGGCTTTACTACCTATTAGCTGATTGATCTTAAGCAAATTATTTAATTTCTCCAAACCTAAACCTCATCATTTGCAGACTGAAGGAAATAATTTTACTCTCACAAGGTTGAGGTGAGAATAAATATACATCAATAAACTAGTAAAATACTTACATATAGTAAGAATCTATAAACTTCATTTCTTCCCTTCCTTCTCTAAGAAATCCATATAGAGAGGTATCAGTTAAGATTTTCTCAGGGTTTTTTATTTCAATATTTGTGCTTTCTACTTTGGTAAACCTGAATAGATTACTATCCTGGTTGTAAAATAAAGAGACATAGTCCTTTGGTTTGTCACAGGACATTTGTTAAATTATTTACTGTTTTAGGTAACTCAACCTAAAGAAACCAGATTTCTAGTCTTTATGTTTTCTTTAATTTTACTCACTAATTTAAAAAATTAATATCATGACAGAAAAAAGAAGCCAGAGCTATGAGTTCCAAATTTAAATTAAAATAATTCAAATTAAAACAATAAAAACTTTAAGTAAAACTGTAGGAAAAAAGTTTGGGGTAAATTTTATTTATAATCTGAAAACAAAACCCATTCTAAAGAATTCTTTACTCTTCATTTCCTAGAACACAAAAGAGATATATGATTAATTTATTTAAACTCAAACAAAGGTGTGGCTTATCTGGCTCACTGTCAGTCTTTCAGACCTACCTGGCCTGTTGCCACGTAGTCTTTCAAAGGATGAATAGTTAGGCAGAGAATATCATCATCATGACCCAGATAAAAACGCTGCGTGTTCTGCTGTCGATTATAAATGACACCCACTGCTGCCACATGGTACACAATTTCACCAATTTGAGTATAAAACAGATTACTTCGACAGTCATAACCTCTGTAACTAATATAGAAAACAAATCATATGTAATTAATTTTGGTCTTTTATCTGATCAATACAGACTATACAGGGGAGAAGTAGGTACCCTTTGAGTGAATCATTCAATTTCCAGTTTTACAGGATACAAAACAATTTTTTTTTTTAAAGAGATGGGGTCTTGCTCTGTCACTCAGGCTGAAGTGCAATGGTGTGATCACAGTTCCCTGCAATCTTGACCACCCAGGCTCAAACGATCCTCCCACCTCAGCCCTCCAAGTAGCTGGGACTACTGCTGCGTGCCACTGTGCCTGGCTAATTTTTGTACTTTTTGTAGAGATGGGGTTTTCCCATGTTGCCCAGGCTGGTCTCGAACTCCTCAGCTCCACCCACCTTGGCCTCCCAAAGTGCTGGGATTACAGGTGTAAGCCACCATGCCCAGCCTGAACAATTAAAAAATACCACCATCTCTGATCCAATAAACTTTTATGAACTGCTCAGACTGCAAATAGCTAAATCTAAGGTATAATATTGAGTGAAAAAAACAAGGTAGAGAATAGTATGTATAGTATACTACTATTTACGTAAGTATATTAAAATTGTATACTATAAAAAAAACAATTGATTTTTACAAGTAAAAGGTATAGAAAAGAATATATATTCGTAATTGTTGTATAAGTATTTCTGAAACTAAGTAATAGTGACTATCTGCAGAGAGGGGAAATGATGGCTGGGAGGGCAGAGGTGGGAGAAAGATTTTCAAACTGTACCCTTTTATACACCTTAATATAACATATATTCCAAAAATAAGTTTAAACAACAATTTTAAAATATTATATTCATCCAGGACAAAGTAGCCAAATCTTAAATGGTCAAAATAAGTCCATTTATAGCAACCTTGCTTTGCACTTCAAAGAAACCCAATTCATAAACTACAACTGCATAAAAACTACTGACCATTTTAACACTGGAGAAAAAATACTTTTACTTAATAAATCCTTTTTAAAATTCTTGATAAGTATTATCAGTCAGGTAAGAAAATGAATGCTGAGTGAAAGGTAGAAAACAGTCAGATTGGAAAATCTATTTCTGCCAAGATGAAATGTGAGACCTGTCTTGACGGATGTTCTAAGAGAATTCAGAACCTATATTTTGGTGAAATTAAAATATTTAGGCAAAAATGCTCATGCAAGAAGAAGTTACAATATCATTCCAAATTAGACATATTAAGGGGAGATGATTATCTCTTACATTTTACTTAATTGTTTAAAGAGGTCCATTTCCATAAATATGAATCTTTCATAATATTTATTTTTTTATTTAATAAACACTTACATAGTGCTTATTATGTGCCATATAATGTTGTAAATCACTACTGGCATTGCCTTATTCACTCCTCATCAGAACCTTGTAAGGTAGGTACTTGATACGATTCAGATATTTGTCCTGTCCAATTCTCTTGTTGAAATGTGATCCCCAGTGTGGGATACTGGGAAGTGTCCTGGTGGGAAGTATTTGGGTCATGGGGGCAGATCCCTCATGAATGGCTTTATGCCATCCCCTTGGTGATGAGTGAGTTATCTCCTGATTTGTTCAAACAAGATCTGATTACTTAAAGAGTCCAGCAACCCCCTTCCCTTTCGATCCCTTTTTTCTTGCTCTCTCTCTCACTACGTAACACACCTGCTCCCCCTTTGCCTTCTACCACGAGTAAAGCTTCTTGAGGCTTCACCAGAAACTGAGCAGAGGCTGCTGCCCTGCTTGTACAGCCTGCGGAACACTGAGCCAAATAAACCTCTTTTCTTTATAAATTATCCAGCTTCAGGTATTCCTTTATAGCAATGTGAAATGGACTAACACAGTACTACTATTATCTCCATTTCACAGACACAAAAAAAGAAGCAGAGAGGTTAAGTGACTTGTTTAAAGTTACAAAGCACAGACATGCCCAGTTGTCCCAACAGTGTCCTTTATAATCATTTTAAAAATCCAGATATTTTAAAAAATATCTTTCAATTTGGTTTTGTCTAATGTCTCCTTATGATTAGATTCAGGTGATGTGTTTTCCCCATGGGCAATGTTGTATACTTTCGGATATGTCATTTCAGGGGATACAGTCAGTTCTATCATTAGAGATGTTAAGCTAGTAAGTGTGAACCAAAATTCAAACATATAAATGAAAGATAGTTGTTTTATACCCATGAACAAAGTGTAATCGAATACTATTTCCTGGAGCCCGCTCTCTTCTTTTAGAAGTAGCACTTTTTTGTTTCTCTTTGCATTGTTCTTTAAGCTGAGGTAGATCTTCTTTGTAAACCTTTAAAAAATGTACATAAGTAGAAATATTCTTAGAATACATATTAATAAAGGTTTTCATATACTCTCAATATAACTTTCAGACATTGTCAGAAAACAACCTTTAATAATAGTCTTAAATGAAAAGGCAATTCATGAAATTTACTCCCTCAGAAAGAACAAACAAATTCACATTTTCTACATATCACACTGACAAACAGATATTTAGTGTTCCAGGAAATTTTTATACTTCACAAAAGAATACTGTTAAGGGAATAAATGTGAGTATACTATGACAAAATCCTATAGGCAAATAGAAGGCAAGCATACTTAATATACCAACCATTTAATATAAAAAAGTTTTACACAAGAGTACTCTAACACTGACAGTCGGAAAACTAATATAATCATACATTGCTTGGGAAATTAAAGACACAAAAGATAACAACAGATGACTAACGGGGAGCAAGATAAAGAAGAAATTGGACTTTTCAGAGAAAAACTGTGTGATATAGAAAATTACCTGTCGACGGTAGGTGAGCTGTGTCTCTTGTTCAATTTCAGAATCCAGCTCTGGAACATCAGACAGATCTGAATCTGATTCATCACTGTGAGAGTCAGCCAGACTTTCTGTAATTTTTAAAAATGAAATGTTACTTGTTTAAAGAAGATTCATTTTCAAAACAGCACTGGAAAATTAATGATTAAGAGCTACGTCAGTTGACATGGAGACAAGCCATAAAACAATCAAATGAAATTACCTATTCAAGTGACACAGATGTCAGTAAACTGTACTACAGATTATCTTCCTCTCCACTCACTGCAAACTCAATAGCTCCTTTAAATCCCTTCACTGGCTCCCCAATGACCGCTACATCAAATTTAAATGTCTGTGCAAATATAAGTGAATATAACCTATAATTAACATGAAAAATAGCTAAAAATACTATATGCAACAGATGAATTGACATTAGATAATTTTGGTCGATAAAAGCATTTACAAAATCTAGATACCCATCTCCCAGAGGATATATTCAATGTTTGTTTTGCTATTAATATAATTGTTTCTTCACTCATTATTTGATAGATTAAAATGCAATCAAAATTACTTTATATTCCACACTCTATGACATCTAACTTTAAACATATAGAACTAATATTTTAACTTGAAATTTCTACTAATAACAAACTATACTGTTAGCTTATGAGGCTAGATTATACTTTAACATAAAATTGTTATTTGGGGGTTACTGAAGAACTATTTGACAGGGAAATTGCTTAGGTAATGTATACTACTCACCTTGGGGTGCTATGTGAAGAGCATCTTTCAGTTTTCTTTCAGGAATAAATTTCCACTGAAAGACAGAGTGATCTGCTCCACCAATAGAAATAACCCACTGATAATCATGTGACCATCTGACATTAGTTACGTGAGCTGAATGGCCAATATATTTTCTAAACTTGGCTCCTATAATAAAAATATATCTTTAAATTGATAAAAAAATGCTAAACAAAATGTCATTTCAAACAATTTTTATACATGAACCACTGTATCATCCTTCTATTAACTGAATTATGAACAAATGGGCAATAAGCTGACTCAAAAATTGAACAAATGAATGAATCTGTATCAAGGAATGTAAATATCTCCTCTGCTGATTCACAAGGAACCACAAAGGCTGTGAGGCATTATCTTACCACTTTGAGAAAAACCTGGGAATCAACTGTTTTTATACTGAAACATTTGAATGTTTTGGCCTGAGGCATTTGGGCTTAAGTGAAATTCAAAGAACTAATCAACTCGACCTTACCCCCATTATTCTCAACCGAAGCAGCCAGAGGATCCTTTTAAGACTTAAGTCGTCAATAAAATAGTAGCAAACTGAATTCAGCAACATATAACAAGGATTAAACAACATAATCAGATGAGATTTATGCCAGGAATGCAAGTTTGGTTCAACATTAAAAAGCCAATCAATGTAATACATCATATTAATCAAAGTCAAATATGCCCAGTTGTTCCAACAATGTCCAGTTGTTCCAACAAAATCATTTTTAAAATCCAGATATTTTAAAAAATATCTTTCAATTTGGGTTTTGTCTAACACCTCCTCATGATTAGATTCAGGTGATGTGTTTTGGGTATGGGCAATGTTACATGCTTTTGGATATGTCATTTCAGGGGATACGGTCAGTTCTATCATTAGAGATGTTAAGCTGTATCATTTGGCTAAGGTGGTATACACCCAATTTCTCTAATAACAAAGGAATCATTTAACTTTGTGGTTCATTTTCTTAAAAATCTCTGTGGCAACAGGGATATATTTTATTTATTTATTTATTTATTTATGGCAGAGACAAGGTTTTGCTATGTTGCCCAGGCTGGTCTCCAGTTCCTGGGCTCAAGCAATCCTCCCGTCTTAGCCTCCCAAAGTGTTGGGATTACAGGCATGAGCCACTATATCTTACAGGAATATATTTTTAGAATATATTCTCTATCTCCTCCTCCTGGTATGTGGCATTATATACATATTCTTGTTAAAGTACACAGGATACAATGATGCTTAGCTTCATTTTGATATTGTTTTGAACATTTTATATTAAGTTATAGAAGACTTGTACATCAGGATGCCAAAGCCCCATCAACAAAATTCTGGAGAAAAACTTTCATCTTGGTCATTAAGATAACTATCATAATTAACACATAAAATAGAATCAAAACTCATCTAAAGTTATAATTTACTGCTGCTTAATAGTAATACTGTTATTTCGGGAATAAATTTTTTATGTAGTTTAATATAAGTCACTAATTTAACTTCCCATATTTCAACCCAGCAAATCCTATAAGGTAAGGGCTCTTATATAGGAATGCATTACTTGCCTATCGAGAGAGCTTTGACTACTACTACTACCTTTGATGCAACCCTCAAGCACTCTTAGACATTAGAGAGTCTTAAAAGTTAAAGCCAGAAATTCGAACAAATAAAATTCCAAGTTCTAAGATCTACTAATTTGTTATGTCAGGGCAAATTAAAGAGTTAAAGCATCTACTCTGACTATGAAAGGAGCTGGGCACATTCCTCAGCCCCGGGCTCAAAACTCCCTGAGCCTAGCACAGACACATCCCATCCTCCCATCCCACCACCATATATCTCTCAAACTCCCTGAGCCCAGTATAAACACCACCTGGAAAGTCTCCGATAAGGAGACAGCCGTTCAAGGTTACTGAAAGCGCAGGAGCCAAAAGAATTTCTTTGTTCCCCTGCAACTTTCGGGCTATAAAAAGCAAACGCTCGCATTGTTCAGGGCCCTCTTGTATACTGTGTAAGGAGGGACCAAGTTCGAACTTGTAGTAAAGATCCTTGCCGCTTGGCTTTGACTCTGGACTCTGGTGGTCTTCTTTGGGGAACAAACAGTCTGGGCATAACATCTGGGGGCTCGTCCGGGATTCCCCAAGCCCACCAGACCCCTGGTCAACGGATCTGCTGAGATCGATCTACTGATAGGTGAGCTGGCTCGTCTCCGTTTGTCTGTCTGTGTCTGTGTGTCTGTTCTGAATCTGAATCTGTGACTCGCGAGGTCTGAAACTGAGGCTGGCACAGTCCTGGCGGACGTGCTATAGGACGGCCAGTGGAGACCGGTGGGAGACGTCCCCTGGCTCTCTTCTGATTTAAATTGCGATCTGAGTTGCCGGAGCGCGTTCGCGATCTGGGCAACAGCTGAATCTGACCCCGTTCCCCGGGTGCGCGCCTGCGGTCTGAGTCTGACCCCGGTCCCCGGGTGCGCGCTTGCGGTCTGAATCTGACCCCGGTTCCCGGGTGCGCGCTTGCGGTCTGAATCTGACCCCGGTTCCCAGGTGCGCGCTTGCAGTCTGAATCTGACCCCGGTTCCCGGGTGCGCGCTTGCGGTCTGAATCTGACCCCGGTTCCCAGGTGCGCGCTTGCAGTCTGAATCTGACCCCGGTTCCCGGGTGCGCGCTTGCGGTCTGAATCTGACCCCGGTCCCCGGGCTCCCGGCTTCTGGCGCCGCGCTCCCGGCCCCGGTCCCCGGGCTCCCCAGCTTCCGGCACGCTCCCGGCCCCGGTCCCCGGGCTCCCCGGCTTCTGGCGCCACACTTCTGGCCCCGGTCCCCGGGCTCCCCGGCTTCCGGCGCCACACTTCCGGCCCCGGTCCCCGGGCTCCCCGGCTTCCGGCGCCACACTTCCGGCCCCGGTCCCCGGGCTCCCGGCTTCCGGCGCGCTCCCGGCCCCGGTCCCCGGGCTCCCGGCTTCCGGCGCCGCGCGCGCCCGGCTTCCGGCGCCGCGAGCGCTCCCGGCCCCGGTCCCCGGGTGCGCGTGCGCCCGGCTTCCGGCGCCACGCGCGCCTGCCGGCCCCGGTCCCCGGGCTCCCGGCTTCCAGCGCGGATTTCCTTTACAGGGATTCTAACCCACATTCCTTTACAGGAAGAGACATAGAAAGTGAGACTGGGGAGAGGGAGAAAATGAGTGAGAGAGAGACCATAAGAGAGAAAGTGAGAAGGGAAATCGGAAAGAGAAAGGGGAGGAAACGGCAGACGTGGAGAGTCAGAGAGAGAGACAGAAAGAGAAAGAGACTGAGTGTGAAGGAGAAAGGACACGGTATGACAGAGAGAGAGAGAAAAAAAGAGCGCGCGCGAATGAGATAGAGACTTAAAGAAGAGACCCTGTGAGTCTGTCAATCAAGGATTTGGACAGAAACAGAAAGATTAGAGAGAAGGATAGAGGGAGGGAGCAGGTGGAGGGGAGGCGGCCGGCACTCACGGGCCCGCTAAAAAGGAAAGTAACTTTGAAGGGCCGGCGGGGCGGATGCGAGGGCGCACTTCGCGGACTAGCCCCCCCCAGCCGCCTGACTCCACGGTGGCTTTACCCCTCCGGGAAATAGGACCCCCAGATGACACAGGAATTCCCAGGCTCCAGTACTGGCCATTCTCCACCAGTGATCTGTATAACTGGAAGACTCAGAGTGCTCGGTTTTCAGACAACCCCAAAGATTTACTGTCTTTACTGGATAGTGTCATGTTCACCCACCAGCCCACTTGGGACGATTGTCAGCAGCTCCTCCGAATCTTGTTTACCATGGAAGAGCGAGAGAGAATACAGGTAGAAGCTAGAAAGCTGGTCCCGGGGGACGACGGTCAACCGACTGCCAACCCCGACCTCATAAACGCGACTTTTCCTCTGACCAGGCCGGCATGGGACTACAACACGGCAGAAGGTAGGGGACGGCTACGCCTTTATCGCCAGACTCTAATGGCAGGTCTCCGGGCAGCTGCTCGCAAGCCCACTAATTTGGCTAAAGTATATTCTATTCTGCAAGAAAAGACAGAGAGCCCAGCCACCTACTTAGAAAGATTAATGGAAGCTTTTAGACAGTACACCCCCATAGATCCAGAGGCTCCAGGAAGTCAGGCAGCTATTGTAATGTCATTCGTAAATCAGGCAGCCCCAGATATTAAAAAAACTCCAAAAATTAAAAGACTCGGAAGGAAAGCGGATTCAGGACCTCCTTCAGATAGCCCAGCGGGTTTATAATAACAGAGATACTCCAGAGGAAAGGCAATTTAAGGCCACTGAACCAAGGTCCTGGCAGCAGTAGTACAGAAAAAAAACATCTACAGCCAGAGTACACCCAACCTAGGCGGCCCCCCCAGGCATGATAATCTGAGAAAAGACCAATGTGCCTACTGCAAGGAGGCTAGCCACTGGGTAAGAGACTGCCTCGCTGCTGCCCAACCCGGACCTGGACGCCCCACTCCACGACTGCACCGAGATACTAGCTCAGCTGCACGGAGTTCGAGAAGACCTGCAGGACCGCCCACTTCCTGACGCCGACCTCGTCTGGTTCACTGATGGGAGCAGCTTCATGAATCAGGGCCAGAGGTACGCTGGAGCGGCAGTGACTTCAGAGACTAAGGTAATCTGGGCGGAACCCCTGCCCCCGGGGACATCGGCCCAGAAGGCCGAACTGATAACGCCCACCCAAGCTCTTACCTTAGGGGCGGGGAAAAAGCTGACGGTATATACAGACAGCCGATGTGCTTTTGCAACAGCGCATATACATGGGGCCATTTACAGGGAGCGGGGGTTACTGACGGCTAAAGAAAAAGAAATAAAAAACAAGCAAGAAATCCTAGCCCTGCTAACAGCCCTATGGAGGCCAGAAAAGTTAGCCATTGTGCATTGCCCAGGGCATCAGAAACTAACTACTCCAACTGCTCAAGGCAACTTTCTGGCGGACCAAACTGCAAGAAAGGTGGCGAAGGCTCCCAGCCAACTCCTTGCACTCCAGCTCCCTGACCCGGGCCCCCGGGACTTGCCATATTTCCCTGATTATTCAGAACAAGATCTCCAGTGGATTGACAAGCTTCCCCTGAAACAGATCCAGAATGGGTGGTGGACTGATACTAATGACCAAACCATCCTACCAGAAAAATTAGGACAACAAGTGTTAAAACACATCCACCGAACCACCCACCTGGGTGCTCGGCGGATGATAGACCTGATCAGACGCTCTAAGCTCAAATTCAGACATACAGCCGAGATGGCCAGCAACATCGTGACAAGTTGCAAAGTCTGCCAGCTTAACAACGCCTACCCCCAATCCCAGGCTGCAACGGGAACAAGGCTCAGGGGAAGCAGGCCCGGTATCTACTGGGAAGTAGATTTTACTGAGATAAAGCCAGGAAAATACGGGTATCGGTACTTACTTGTCTTTGTAGATACTTTTTCAGGGTGGACTGAAGCATTCCCCACCAAGAAAGAGACTGCTCAGGTTGTAGCAAAGAAAATCCTGGAAGATATCCTCCCCAGGTATGGCTTCCCCGTCCAGATAGGGTCAGATAATGGGCCGGCCTTCGTCGCTAAGGTAAGTCAGGATTTGGCTTCCATCCTTGGGGCAAATTGGAAACTACATTGCGCTTACAGGCCCCAGAGTTCAGGACAGGTAGAGAGAATGAATCGGACCTTAAAAGAGACCTTAACTAAATTGACTATGGAGACTGGCGCTAATTGGGTGGTCCTTCTCCCCTACGCTCTGTTCCGGGCCCGTAACACCCCTTACAGACTGGGCCTTACTCCTTATGAAATTATGTATGGCAGACCCCCACCCTTAGTTCCCAGCCTAAAAGATGATCTGCTCAAGTCCGAAACAGAAAATGTCTCTGAACTCTTGTTTTCCCTACAAGCCTTGCAGAAAATTCATCAAGAAATCTGGCCCAAGCTGAAGGAACTATATGAGACCGGTCCCCCGCCGACACCCCATCCGTACCAGCCGGGAGACTAGGTCCTAGTCAAGCGACACCGACAAGAGCCCCTAGAACCCAGGTGGAAAGGACCACTCCAGGTACTCTTGACCACACCCACCGCCCTGAAGGTAGAAGGCATCGCATCGTGGATCCACTACACCCACGTCAAGCCAGTGGACCCAACCTCCGATCTTCTGGGACCAATCACGGCGGCGGCTGAAGCACCGGACGCGTGGACTGTGGACAGAGCTAAGAACAATCCCTTAAAACTCACCCTGCGCCGGCAGCATAGCTCACTGCAAACATGCAGTTAGGTAGTCTAACCCTAACGTTAGTCGCCCTAGTGGCCGCTGGAGAAATCACAAAACCAGCTCATAATCCCTTTGTCTGGAGATTCTGGCTTTATGAAAACCGAACCCACCCTGGGCAACCTCATAAGCCCGGAAAATTATTGGCCAGTGCTGATTGCCCTTCCTCAGGGTGCAACAGCCCAATTCTACTAAATTTTACTGGTTTCCAAATAGCCAAACCTATGACAGCAACAATATGCTTTGAGTTTGATCAGACTAAATATAATTGTAAACACTATTGGTGGCACCAAAATGCCGGCTGTCCTTATAACTATTGTAACATCCATAGACCCCGTTATTGGGGAGAGAAAAAACAGTTAGACCCTAAGTGGCCCTTCCATCGTAGACGGGATGGAGACTTTTCATATACATGGATAGTTAGAGACCCCTGGAACTCCCGCTGAACCACGCCTCAACATGGGGCTGTATACTACTCCCCCTCCTCCACATGGCCTAGCAGTCACCTCTATCTGTGGCGAGGCCTAGTGCAAGTACTGCCCCTGGTCCACGGGAATATCCAACAACAGGAAAACAGACTAACACAAGACTTATGTCCTTTCTCCTGGTTAAAGTTATTACAAGAAGGACTAGAACTTGCTAACCTTACAGGACTTCATAGCCTGTCTGGCTGCTTTCTGTGCGCCACTCTAGGGCGTCCACCGCTAACTGCTGTCCCTCTGCCATGGGGATCCTCTACCTTTGCCCAAGCTAACAACCTCCGAAACCTCTCGTATGCTCCTATCCTGAACGTGCCCCTATACCTAAACCCCAGTCAGGAAAAGTTTCCCTACCGTTTCTCAGGAACCAATTCCAGCCTCTGCAGCATCACTGCAACGCCCCCTAATATCACCTTAAGGGCTCCATCAGGCATGTTCTTCTGGTGTAATGGAACCTTATCTAAGAACCTACCTAGTCCTTCTGTTAATAACCTACTGTGTCTCCCTGTCACATTAGTTCCCCGGTTGACTCTACTAACTGCTGGCGAGTTCCTAGGATATACCGGTAACTGGACTAGTGCTGTTATTCACCCAGACCCTAGACCAAGACCTGCACGAGCCATATTCCTCCCCCTCATTGCAGGAATCTCCCTCACCGCATCCTTCATTGCGGCCGGACTGGCGGGGGGAGCCCTAGGTCACACCCTCATAGAAAGCAACAAGTTGTACCAACAATTTGCCGTTGCTATGGAGGAGTCGGCTGAGTCCCTTGCCTCCCTTCAGCGGCAGCTCACGTCCCTAGCTCAGGTAACCTTGCAGAACCGGAGAGCCCTAGACCTATTCACTGCAGAAAAAGGTGGTACGTGTATATTTCTAAAAGAAGACTGTTGTTTCTACATAAATGAATCAGGACTTGTAGAGGACCGGGTCCAACAGTTACGCAAGTTAAGCACTGAAGTAAAAACACGGCAGTTTGCTTCAGCTGCAGACCAATGGTGGAATTCCTCTATGTTTTCTCTGTTAGCCCCCTTCCTTGGACCCCTGCTAAGTCTACTATTTCTGCTTACCGTAGGACCTTGTGTTGTTAACAGAATTTTACAATTTGTTAAAGAAAGATTTGACACCGTACAACTCATGGTCCTCAGAGCCCAATACCAACCTGTAAACGCTGAAACAGAATCAGACTTATAAGACCCAAGATTGGCTCTAAAGATACCTGAAAAGAAGGGGGGAATGAAAGGAGCTGGGCACATTCCTCAGCCCCGGGCTCAAAACTCCCTGAGCCTAGCACAGACACATCCCATCCTCCCATCCCACCACCATATATCTCTCAAACTCCCTGAGCCCAGTATAAACACCACCTGGAAAGTCTCCGATAAGGAGACAGCTGTTCAAGGTTACTGAAAGCGCAGGAGCCAAAAGAATTTCTTTGTTCCCCTGCAACTTTCGGGCTATAAAAAGCAAACGCTCGCATTGTTCAGGGCCCTCTTGTATACTGTGTAAGGAGGGACCAAGTTCGAACTTGTAGTAAAGATCCTTGCCGCTTGGCTTTGACTCTGGACTCTGGTGGTCTTCTTTGGGGAACAAACAGTCTGGGCATAACAACTACACTGAGTGATAGAGAGAGGTACAAATAATCCTGTAAGTCCCTTCCCAACTTTAAGACCCTCTTGGATAAACCAAGGCAACTAAACAAGAAAGTTGTAAAATAAGTCTAAGGGAAATCAGTTATTTTTAGTCAATGGGACTGTATTAATAATTTTAAATAACCAGTTTAATTTTTAATAATTTGTTCCGATAAATGGGTATCTTAAAAGTGAACCTAGATATCATATCTTTCATGAAGTGACCTTGACTCACCAAGACCAAGTTACATGCTTCCAGAATTCTCTGTGATTACTCTTTGTGATTATACTTATATAACACTGAAATGTAATAGACTATTTACTTGTTCACTCCTCCATTAAAACTATAAGGTCTTTGAAGAGAACGGTGGTGTCTTGTTTAATGTATATCCCTGGTGCCTGGTATATAGCAAACACTCATTAGATATTCGAAGAAAGAGAAAAAGAACGGAAAAGGAAAGATTACATTTCCTTTTGCTCTGCTTGGACATTTGAGTTGGAATGCTAGATTGTAACGAAGGAAAGAGTAGTGAAGGAAACTGAGGGCATGAACATGATTCCAACTCCTATAATGCACAGAAGAGGGCAAAAGTTTGATGTAGCTTAAAGCATATCAGAATTTAAATCAAAAGACTAGTGCCTGAGCATCAGTTTGACCATTTAATAGCACAGAAGTGTGAGCATTCCACTAAACCTCTTTTGGACTCCATTTCCTCATTTTAAAACGTAAATTGGATTATATGCTCACAAGGTGCCTTTTGATTATGAAAACTATGATAAAAATGATTCAATAATAAGAATAGTTAAGGCCTAAACAGTATATCATCAATTAGGACGAATATCTCAGAGAAAAAACTTATCAAGACAAGCTATGATGATCATAGAAGCTTCCTAATTTAAAAGAAGATGAAAATTCTTGGTAAGGATAAAGAAATATACTAAAATATTTGTGTTTCAATGACTCCATTTCTTTCCTAATGTGTTTTAATGTGTATTTTCACACAAGGGTAATATGAACTAAATATTTTCAATATATTGTAGCAATATGACAAAAGACTTTTTCCATTTAACTATGTTTTAATGATATTAAACTTCTAGATATGGGAATATATAAATATATGAAAATATCTTTCTGACCCTAGTAAAAGCAACAATTTCTTAATACACAAAACTATACTACCTATAAGAAAAGAAAGAGAAATAGACTTAACTACACTGAAATTAAGAACTGGCCAAGAAAATACATCAAGAAAACAAAAAGGCAAGTCACAAACTGGGAAAAGATAATTGCAAACTATAAAAATTACAAAGCATTTGTATTATAAGAGTATATAAAGTAATTCTTACAGATCAATAAAAGAAATAACCCAATAGAAACACAGGAAAGAGATATGAACCCATGTTTCACAGAGAAGAAAACACAGAAGACCAAAACATATTTTAAAAGATGGTTAACCTCATTTGTAGTCAGACAAATGGAAATTAAGACCTCAATGTGACATCATTTACACTAACTGGATTTGCAAAAGTTAGAAAGTATAGCAATATCAAGTGCTGAATCAACAGGCTTTGTAAAATTGTATAACCACTTTGGAAAATAATTTGGTATTTTCTTATAACGTTCACATTCTCCATGACCCAGAAATTTCACTCCTAGTTATTTCACTACTTTAAGAAACCTGCATTTAATATCAAAAGATGGGAAATGACCCAAATGTCCAATGACAGGCGAATAAATGCATAAATTGCTGCATAAACTTACAACACAATATTTTGCAGCAGTGAAAAAAGGCATTAAAGCTACATGCAACAAATGGAAAACAGCACTGAATAAGTCCCTGTTATAAATTTGTTGTTGTTGTTGTTGTAAGATATTTGGTTTTTCCTATGAATTTCCTGGAATCTAAATGATATTTTCTCCAAATATAAATTTTCATTTGCCAATAAGAAGTACAGAGAGGGTCTTGGCCATTATTAACAGTGATGGAGGTGTTGGGCTAATGTAACCCTGCCCTCACCTTTCCATTCTCCCTGACCTGCTCACCATCCACCACAGCCCCTATGCTGCTGCCTAGAAAGAGTCCTCGATTCTTTCAGAGAGATTATGGTCAGGAGCAGGTGAAACTAGAGAAAAAGAGGATGATAATGAAGAAAAAAATACGAAGGGGGTGGAATGCTTTGGGCTGAAATTAGAGTGCAGAAAATGTAGGGTATATGTGGTTCATACGATCATTCTCTCTTTGCGCTAACTTCATATATTTTTTGTTTCAATTACAATGATTCTATAACATAAACTAATTCTATTATTTAAAATCCACATTTTGTAAATGCTGCACTTCTAAGAAGTCACCTAATGAATATGACCTGAGTGGATATGTAAAACACATTAATACATCAGCTACATTTTTCTAACCTTAACTTGGACTAGCAATGCAACTTAATAATTACTCTAAAAGAAAGAGAATATTTCTAGTAATACTGCTAACTTCAGGGTATGTAATTATGTGAATTCAATACATACATAATCTTTTTTGGCCCAAGTGGTCTGCAAAACATGAAATCTTAAAATACTTATATTAATCCATTAAAAATGCAGTAGTCGTATTCTGTCTTTCCCACTTACCTAGCTACAATCTCAAGCTGATTCACAAGTGCCTAGAAATAAAAAATCACCCTTACTAGAAAATAAATTACCAACAAAAAATCTAAAAGGGAAACAAAAAAGAGGAGCAATTTATACTTATGTCCTTGAAGGAGTGAATAATCTCTCAAAACAAGACTAATATTCTTAGGCTTTGGTAAAATATTCGCACAGCAGTTCAAAGAACTACTACACATTTTATAAATGAAATAAAATTACTGTGCAATAATACCAAATTCTCTCTTGCAAATGATAAAAACAATCAATAAATCCTATTCACTTGACTAAGAAAACTCAGAAGATTAAAGTATTTTTGTTTTTGCATAGAGGGCAGTACGTGAAACAATTAAGTAGGAGCAACGTCTAAGAGTAAGATCATCATGACTCTTACTGAATCTCACACTTTATAACCAAGCAAGTACCATCTTAAAATTTGTTGTGCCTGGTGACTCTCATGTCCTGGCTATGTGGTGGGACTCAGAAAGAGGGTACTTTAACTGTTAAGAGATTTAACCAGCCTTTTGATATGGTTTGGCTCTGTGTCCCACCCAAATCTCATCTCAAATTGTAATCCCCATGTGTTGAAGGAGGAACCTGGTGGGAGGTGACTGAATCATGGCGGCAGTTCCCCCATGCTGTTCTCGTGACAGTGAGTGAGTTCTCATGAGATCTGATGGTTTAAAAGTGTTCAGCAGTTCCCCCATTGTTCCTACTCTCTCTCCTACTGCCATGTAAGACGTGCCTTGCTTCCCCTTCACCTTCTGCCATGACTGTAAGTTTCCTGAGGCCTCCCAAGCCATGAGGAACTGTGAGTCAATTAAACCTCATTTTTAAAAAAATAAATTACCCAGTGTCAGGAAGTTCTTTATAGCAGTGTGAAAACAGACTAACACACCTTTGTTAACATACTTAGTGAAATATCTTCACATGCACCTAGGAAGCTGACATCTCACAGGCAGGAATCAACAACATGGCAAGCTGGCAAGATCTTAAACTCATCACTTTACCTTAGAGGCACAACGGAAACACCAGCCTGGGCTTCTGGAAAAATTAAGCCCTTAAGTTTGACATCAGTTGATTATATATTTGAATCGAACTACTTTAGCTGTTTCCAAAAATCACCTTTACTAAGCCACATTTTTAATGTTTGCCCAACGACTTGTATCAACAAGCCAGGTGAAAAATCACTACTGCATCTGCTACAGGCGTTGATGCTCTAGGAATACACATTCACTACATCTACTATAAAGTCCCATACCACAGGGAAGTTCCTCAAAACTTTTCCAAAGAAACTTTGATTTGCTAGAGAAGTAAGTATGCTTTTTTTTTAAATGTAGAATGAAAACTATTTGTGCCCTGCTTTATCTTTGGTTTCCACGAAGCTCAGAATTAAATTTGATGTTTGACTACTGTCATTTTCTTTATCTAGTTTGAATATGGTACTTCTATTTGTATTTCCCTTGATACTGATTCTCTATTTGTATAGTTACTTTAGTACTTATGGACTTGTTATGAGCTGACTCAAATACTTTATGAAATAGGCATGGAATAAATAAATGATACCTAATAGAGCATTTTATTTAATTATCCCAGGTCTATGAACAGAATGATTTGTATCATTTTAGAAGAGATCCAAGAAAAAGAGGTGATAATATAAAACATGTAGAAAATAACCAAATGATAAGACCCTATATTAGTCCATTTTCAAACTGCTATAAAGAGCTGCCCAAGACTGAGTAATTTATAAAGGAAAGAGATTTAATTGACTTGCAGCTCAGCATGGCTGGGGAGGCCTCAGGAAACTTACAACAATCATGGTAGAAGGCAAAGTGGAAGCAAGGCAACTTCTTCACGGGGTGGCATGAAGGAGAAGTGCGTGAGATCACAGGAAAAACTACCATTTATAAAACCATCAGATCTCGCGAGAATTCATTCACTATCACAACAGCAGCATAGGGGAAACTGTTCCCATAATCCAATCACTTCCCACCAGGTTCCTCCCTTAACACCCGGAAATTACAATTCAAAATGAGATTTGGCTGGGGACACAAAGCTAAACCACATCAGACCCTGCTCACGCCTGTAATCCTAGTATCTTGGGAGGCTGACGCAGGGAGATCGCCTGAGGTGAGGACTTTAAGACACAGCCTGGCCAACATGGTGAAACCCTGTCTCTACTTAAAATACAAAAATTAGCTGGGTGTGGTGGTGCATGCCTGTCATCCCAGTTACCTGGGAGGCTGAGGCAGGAGGGTTGATGGAACACAGGAGGTGGAGGCTGAAGTGAGCAGAGATCGCCACTGCACTCCAGCCTGGGTAACAGACAGAGCAAGACCCTGTCTCAAAAAAAAAAAAAAATTATATATATATATGTATGTGTGTGTATATATATACACACACACACACACACACACAAAACCATCATTGTATAGTCTGACTCTATGAAGGAATTCAGGAAGTGAAAAGAAAAATGTTTCTTTGAAAAGAAAGAGATATTCATAACAACATATGAATTCATAAAGAATATATGCATTCATAAAGAACATATGCATTCATAAATATGAATTCAAAAAGAATTTTCTAATAAAACTTCATGACCAAAATAAATGTAGCATATGACAATAATTTTTGAATTAGCAAAATGAAACCCTTTACCAATCTGTGTAAATTTAAAAAATATGAAATCCTTTATCTCAAGACTAATTTTCTGCAAGAACATAAAAGTCTTCTGTGAGAGAGAGGTTACTTAACAATATTTTGAAAGAAAAGGTACCTTTTCTTAAACATGGATATCGGAATAATTTTATAAATCCATAGTCATCAGCTGTAACTAAAACTTGGCCAATATAATTTCCATCTACCGAATTTATATCGTTGATATCTGAATACTTGGGCCAAATTCCATTTACTTCAAGGCCTGAAACACATGTCCATGAAGCCCAATGAACACCTTTTATTTCTTCTGTACTTGTCACTTCTTTTCCCCCTAAAAATAAATCAAAGAGTCTTAATTTAAGAAGTTATTTCATTTGATTTTCTCAAGCCTAAACTGTACTGAGAACATAGTAAATTCCAAAATTTAATGAATCGTCTCACCTCACTTAGAAGAAAATACATAAATAGGTAGGTAAGTTTGGGTTAAGAGAAAACTAAATGCAAGAAATTTATAAAAAGCTACTACAAAAATTATACTGATTCAGAGACAGACATTGCCTTGAATGTTTAGCTTAGCAGGTTCCCTTATGTGGAGAAGAAAACTGAATCCTATTTAAAAAATGATACAGATTAGTCATAACAGGGTAAGTTATAAAAAAAAAAAAAAAGGTAAAAGCTATGAGAAAGTGGCAAATCAGGTATTAAAAAAGAAGCCTAAGATACATAGTTGAGGAAAAAAAAAGAGAACTAGAAAAGACCAAAAAGAAAGGATGAGTGTAGGATAATATATTTACATTAGGTAGACTGTTAATGAAAAACTTTTGGGGAGATGCATTCATTGAATTATGCAGCTTATTTTATGTAACAGGTTCTTGGAAGATAGTGACTAATTCCCTAAGCATCACAACAAATAAAGTACTATGCAGTGACTGGGTGCAGTGGCTCACACCTGTAATCCCAGCACTTTGGGAGGCCGAGACAGGCAGATCACTGAAGGTCAGGAGTTCAAGACCAGCCTGGCCAATATGGTGAAACCTCATCTCTACTAAAAATACAAAAACTAGCTGGGCATGGTGGCGGGCACCTGTAATATCAGCTACTCAGGTGGCTGAGGCAGGAGAATCACTTGAACCCTGGAGGCAGACGCTGTAGTGAGCTGAGAATATGCCACTACACTCCAACCTGGGCAACAGAGCGAAACTCTGTCTCAAAAAAAAAAAAAAAATTACTAAGAGGTAATATTTCGATGATTTGCTTTTATCCCATTCATTCACGCACTCACTCACTTGCTAATTTATTTACTTATTTGTTTAGTTAGAGCCATGGTCTTGCTCTTTCACCCAGGCTGGAGTTCACTGGCATGATCTTGGCTCCCTGCAGTCTTGAACTCCCAGCTGAAATGATCCTCCCACTGCAGGTGCATGCCACCACACCCTGCTCTTTCTTTTTTCTTTTTGGTAGAGATGTGGTCTCACCATGTTCCCTGACTGTTCTCAAACTCCTGGGCTCAAGAGATCCTCCCGCCTCGGCCTCCCAAAGTGCTAGGATTACAAGCATGAGTCACTGCACATAGCCTATTCTTCTCTTTTAAAATTTTTGGTTGAAATTCTGTTTTTCAAAGTTAGTTTGTTAGTTATTAATATTTGCAAAGTTTATTTATTTTTTTGAGACAGCCTCTTGATCTGTTACCTAGCTGGAGTGCAATGGCAACATAACGGCTCACTGCAGCCTCATCCTCCCAAGCTCAAATGGCCCTCCCGTCCCGACCTCCCAAATAGCTGGGACCACAGGTGCATACCACCATACCCGGCTAGTTTTTGTATTTTTAGTAAAGGTGGGGTTTTGTCATGTTGCCCAGGCTGGTCTCAAACTCCTGGGCTCAAGCTATCGGTACACTGTGGCCTCCCAAAGTGCTGGGATTACAGGCGTGAGCCACCATGCCCAGCCTGCAAAGTTTATTTGAGATAAACACAAAAAACAAATAATTTATTGGTCACACATTTCCAGTAATTATATTCACTTAATTAGTTCCACCCACAAAAATGGCATTTTGACTCTCTAAGATACAGTGGTACTTTACCATACACTATGATCATGGTATGGAATTCAATAAAAAGCGAATCTGTTTTAGATCCTCCAGCCAAATGAGTTTTAATTAAGAACCAAAGGATTTATAGTAGTAGTTGCCAAGGACTGGGAGAGGTAGAAGTGGGGGCCAGGTGGGGGTGGATATAAGGAGATGTAAGTTTCAGTTACACAGGATGAATAAATTCAAAAGATCTAATACACAGTGTGTTGACTATGGTTAATAATGCTGTTACTGTATGATGTATCTGAAATTTGCTAAGAGAGTGGAACTTAAATGTTCTCACCACACACACACACAAATGGTAACTATGTGAAGTGACCGATACATCATTTAGCTTAATTGTTTCACAATGGATATATAAAAACTTTACATTGTACATTTTCAATATATACAATTTTTTAATGTCAATTGTACCTCAATAAAGTTGGAAAAAACCCAAAAGGATTTCAATATAATAAGGCAGCCTTACAGAAAAGTCTACAATGCCTGAAATACTCGCTCAGATCTTCTTTGATTTCCTATGTCAAATGTAACTTAAAATCTGCTTCTAGTAAAACTCTAAAATATTGTATAGGCACTACAAATCTATAATTTGCTAGAAATTGTTACCTGGCATTCTATAAAAAAGTCTTTTCCCATTTCCATCATTTGTCTGCAAATATCTACTGTCTGAAGACCAGTCCAGATGAGTGATGAAACTAAGGGATCCCAAACACTCGCCAACTTTTTTATAACGCTGAGCAACTCCATAAATATCAACTGAGCTGTCATTGCATCCAACAGCAAGGTAAGTTCCATCTGGTGAATATTTTAATTCATGAATTGCCTCCTTCCTATCTTTAATATGTACAACTTCCGTCATATCTCTGTTAAAAAGAAAAAATGAGACTACATGAACAGAAGTCACAACAGAATTAATTCCGTTTCAAACATGTCTAAAATGACTATGAAGCCGTATCAAGTGTTCATAAAAATAAATGTAAATAACACAAGTAGTATTAATTCAGGAACAATACATTGCTGAACAGAAATACATGGAAACAATATATGCCAAATGTTCAGGAAAATGCTGAATTTCAGTTTCTAAATTAAGTACTTTAGAGATCCATACTAAATTTCTGGAGTTAACAAAGAATAAAGGAAATAAAGTAACAAATTTTTATGGTAAAAGAAGTTCTTTGTAAATATGGAGTTTATGAAAAATGTTTAATTTAAACACTATAATTTTCAAACAATTTTTTTTATAAGGAGCTAAATATGCAAAATTACATTCAAGAAATAATAAAGGATGAATTCATCTATATTACTTCAGTTTTATTTTATTTTATTTTATCTTATCTTATTTTATTTTATTTTATTGAGGCAGAGTCTGGGTCTGTTGCTCAGGCTGGAGTCCAGTGGCACGATCTTGGCTCACTGCAATCTCCACCTCCCAGGTTCAAGCGATTCTCACCTCGTGCCTCAGCCTCCCGAATAGCTGGGATTACAGGTGCACACCACCGTACCTGGTTAATTTTTTTGACCTTTTTAAATAGAACACACATTCCTCCCTTAGGGACCATGTTGAGCAGTGAAGTGGAACTTTTTTCAATGATGACTTCTTATAGAGTATCCAAAATAATACAGATATTAGTAACAGCCAAAAAATAGAAAAATATGTAGTAAAACACCACTGAGTTTCCAAAGTTGTGGAGTTTGTGGGCAGGAGGAGGAGAAGCAGAGGCAGGGAAAAAAGATAGGAGGAAGTAAAAATTCTTATTTCCAATCAGTGTCAGGGACTTTTCTCCAGATAAATTTTGCCTTCATCAACTTCTGACTGTTACATGTGCAAGAATTAATCTTCAGTTGTATTTGAGTCACTATACAGCTGTGGGCCTGTTAATTATAGTACGTAGTGATTACCCTAATCAAAGTAGTGTTAGAAACAGAAATAGAAAAATGAGCCCCAAGATAAATCCAAGATTGCATTCTTTGAACCTTCTGTACTTTTTTTTTTTTAAGTTTCCCTGGTTAACATCACTTTTGCCTCTTTGCAGGGTCCTCTTCCTATGCATAGACTCATACAGCTGCCTATGCATTTCCCAGGGACTCCTTCAAGTTAACATTAAATCCATATACCTTATTGCCCTTTGCTCCATATCCATCCATCCATCCATCCATTCCTTCCTCCCTATATGGAATAAGATTTTTAAGAAAAGTCTAAGACACTATTTGGCAGCTTTGACTTTTTATGCCTCCTTTATTTAAAATTTTATAATTATAATCACCTTCATGACCTTCATTAAAATGCTTCTGGAAAATTCTTCAGAAGTATTTTGGTATTTTTTATAGCATTTTTGTTCTAGAGACTTAATTGCTCCCAATTAATGAGAAGAATGGTTTATGTCCAAGGTTTTCTGTTAACATGCCCCCTGCTCACCAACACACACATGTGCACACACACACACACACACGGTAGAAGATAACAGAGAGAGACTCTGGTTGACTGATTGGTTTTTTAGTATGAATAATATTGCCATGTCGATATTATGAATTATATGACTACTCTCTCACACGAAGAGTTTTTCTCTGACAAATTTAAAGGAAAGATGACAACTATTAGATGAAAATTTGTTAATTTTTAAAAAACATTCTGAATTAAGTCTTCTGGGAGACTAATATATGATTACTATGGTTTCTTTTAAGAAGCAGAGGGAGGCAAAAGCCTGGGAATACTCATACATGAACAGTTCATAATACATCACAAAGTAAAGGTACAGAGTTGATCAGAGCATACAACAGAAGAATCCATTTCCAACTGAGTGATTCTGGGGAGACATATCAAAGGAAGTGGAGTAGATAGCTATGACGTCTACATTTTATTCCGATGAATGAATGAGATTTAGCTCAGCAGAAGATAGGAACTGGAGGTAAAGACCCATGTTTCAGCAGAGACAATAGGATGTGAAAGAGCTGATGGCAAGAGAAAGTATTCAAGTTCAGCTTGCGACGGCCACTGTAGTTGAATGGACACAAGCAAGGGGACTCTGGTGTGAACTCAGTCTGCTGAGGGAGGCTGAGGGAAAATCATGAAGGGGGCCTCATATGTCTTGTTAAGATTTTTGGCCTTAATTTGTGAGGTTAAGCTAGGATAAGATGTACCAGTCAGATCGCTGATTTGGTTCCAAGGTAAAAAACAAATTAGGCTGGGTGTGGTGGCTCATGCCTGTAATTCCAGCACTTTGGGAGGTCGAGGTGGGCAGATCACGAGGTCAGATGGAGACCATCCTGGCCAAGATGGTGAAACCCTACCTCTACTAAAAGCACAAAAAATTAGCCCAGCGTGGTGGCATGCACCTGTAATCCCAGCTACTTGGGAGGCTGAGGCAGGAGAATCACTTGAACCTGGGAGGCAGAGGTTGCAGTGAGCCGAGATCATGTCACTGCACTCCAGCCTGGGCGACAGGGCGCGACTCCATATCAAAAAAAAAAAAAAATTAAAGGAGCATACTAATAGGATCAAGACCAATTAGAAGGTTACTGCAGATGATGGTTTCTCAGACTTCAGAAAAAAGTGAGCTTCTTTAAAATACAATGTAGTATAATATTCCATACTATTATAGGATATAATACGTACTATAGGTTAAAGATACAATTCTAATCTTATTCACAAACCTTAATTAAAATGTTCCTAGAAAATTAATTAGGAAAGCAAAATCAACAGGATATGGCGGTGATGGATTACAGATATTAGGTTCAGGAGAAAGAGGTATCAAGGAAAACGCCCAGGTTTTTGCTTAGGTACATGGATAATGGTGCCATTCACTAGGATAGGGTCCATGGACAGACGATCAGTTTGGGAGGGATATCATGAGTTCAGTTTTGGAAATGCTGAGTTGGAGGTGCCTTTGAGACATCCAAGTGATGTTAAATAAGTAACTGGATATGCACAGCTCAAGTTTTGAGATAACGGCAGGAGCTGTGCATCCGGGGTCATCAGGCTATGCATGGTAACTGATGGCAGAGGCAGAATGAGACTAGCAGAATGAGACTACCTAGAAAATATAGAGAAAATATAGAGCAAAAAGAAGAGAAACTCTAGGCCTGAGCCTTGAGGAACTCTAATATTTACTTGCTGGGCAAAAGTTAATTAGCCTATGAAGAAAATGGGGCTAGAGAAGTAAGCTGAAAACATAAAGAGAACAAACACCTAAAAGCCAAGGGAGAAAGCATTTTGAGAAGCAGCAAGTGGTTAAGAGAATCAAATACTGCTGGGAATTCAAGCTAAATGAGAAGTGAAAAATGTCTCCTAGTTTTAGGGACATAGGGTACAATTTTTCAACATAAAGCTGAAAGTAAAAGCCATATAGGAAAGAGGATAGAGGTTGATAAGTTAATTAGAGGAAAAGAGAGATTAAAGTTAGACGGTTTTATGAGAAATATTCCTGTGAAAGGGAAGAAAGTAGAAATGTAATGTAAGAGAGAGACACTTTGGTTTGAGGCATGAAACTTAATATGGGACACACTGAGCATGTTCTAATAGGGCTCTTTGGTGGGGGTGCAACCAACCATTTGATGTGAAAAAATAATGGACGTACACAAAGAGTTACTTTTTTAAAGCCAGGAGACAACTTTTGGAACTCACTACTCCCAAGAAGCAGAGCAGAAGAACTATAAATAATTTGAAAAAAAATTTAAATGAATGTGTGATTTCTTCAGCAAAAACTATCACAATCCCTTTTAAAGTTGATAAAATGTGGTAGTAACACTGCCAGAGACAGACAAGTGGCTAGCCATTGGTAGAATTTAAAATGACAATTTGACTGGGCATGGTGGCTCACGCCTGTAATCCCAGCACTTTCAGAGGCCAAGGTAGGAGGATTGCTTGAGCCCAAGAGTTTGAGATCAAGTGGGCAAAATGACAAGACCACATCTCTACAAAAAATTAAAACATTAGCTAGGCATGGTGGCTACTTCCAAGTAGTCACAGCTATTTGGAAGGCTGAGATGGGAGGATCGCTTGAGCCCAGGAGTTGGAGGCTTCAGTGAGCTGTGATTGTGTTACTGCATTCCAGCCTGGGCAACAGAGCAAGACCTTGTCTCAATCAATCAATAAACAAAATGGCAATTTTATATATTTACAATTATTAATAGTCTATCCCATACCCTGTAGGAAACCTTACTCCATCTTCAGCATAATTTGTTAGCCTTGCTAATCAAGCTCTTCCACTATTACGAAGTCTCCCTACCTATTCATGAGAAGGAATGGGTGCCTCTGAGGAGTTTGCTGTTGATAACACAATGTAGCTTACTATAAGTCAAAGTTCCATACGTGTATATATAATTTTCTATTTTAAAATATTTGTAAGTTTTCATTTGACTCTATGATATGAGCATTTTTTAACAGAAAATGGTGGGAAGTGAGGACAGCAAAATGGTAGAAAAGGACATTCCAATGCTACTTCCCTTGCAGAAATACCAATTTGAATCATCCATGCATAAAAATACCTTCACAAAGGAGACAGACACATGAAAATCCCTTCAAAAAATTAATTAATCCAGGAGCTGGTTTTTTGAAAAAATTAATAAAATAAATAGACTGCTAGCTAGACTAATGAAGGACAAAAGAGAGAAGAATCAAACAGACATAATAACCAATGATAAAGGGGATATCACCACTGACCCCACAGAAATACAAACAAGCATCAGAGAATACTATAAACACCTCTATGCATATAAACCAGGAAATGTAAAAGAAATGGATAAATTCCTGGACACATACACCCTCCAAAGACCGAATCAGGAAGAAGCTGAATCCCTGAATAGACCATTAACAAGTTCTAAAATTGAGGCACTAATAAATAGCCTACCAACCAAAAAAAGCTTAGGACCAGATGAATTTGTAGCTGAATTCCACCAGAAATACAAAGAGGAGCAGATACCCTTTCTTGTGAAATAGCCCAACAATTGACAAGGAGGGACTTCTCCCTAACTCATTTTATGAGGCCAGCAACATCTTGATACCTAAACCTGCCAGAGATCCAACAAAAAACTTCAGGCCAGTATCCCTGATGAGTATCAGTGCAAAAATCCTCAATAAAATACTGGCAAACTGAATCCAGCAGCACATCAAAAAGCTTATCCACCACAATCAAGTAGGCTTCATCCCCGAGATGCAAGGCTGGTTCAACAAACGCAAATCAATAAACCTAATTCATCACATAAACAGATCTGAAAACAAAGACCATATGATTATCTTAATAGATGCAGAAAACACCTTTGATAAAATTCAGCATCCCTTCATGTTAAAACCTCTCAATAAACTAGGTATTGAAGGAACATCCCCCAAAATAATAAGCTGTTTATGACAAACCCACAGCCAATATCATACTGAATATGCAAAAGCTGGAAACATTCCCCTTGAAAACTGGCACAAGACAAGGATGTCCTCTCTTCACCACTCCTATTCAACACAGTATTGAAGTTCTGGCCAGGGAAATGAGACAAGAAAAAGAAATAAAGTGTATTCAAATAGGAAGAGAGGAATTCAGATTGTCTTTGTTTGCAGATGACATGATCCTGTATCTAGAAAACTCCATTGTCTCAGCCCAAAAGCTTCTAAAGCTGATAAGCAATTCCAGCAAAGTCTCAGGATATAAAATCAATGTGTAAAAGTCACAAGCATTCCTATACACCAACAACAGGCAAGCAGAGAGCCAAATTATGAATGAACTCCCATTCGCAATTGCTACAAAGAGAATAAAATACCTAGGAATACAGCTAATAAGGGAAGTAAAAGGCGTCTTTAGGAGAACTACAAACCACTGCACAAGGAAATAAAAAAGAACACAAATGAAAATATTCCATGCTCCTGGATAGGAAGAATGAGTATCATGAAAATTGCCATACTGCCCAAAGTAATTTATAGATTTAATGCTATTCCCATTAAACTACTACTGATATTCTTCAAAGAATTAGAAAAAAAACTACTTAAGAAATCATATGGAACCAAAATAGAGCCCGTACAGCCAAGTCAATCCTAAGCAAAAAGAACAAGGCAGGAAGCATCATGCTACTGGACCTCAAACTGTATTACAAGGTTACAGTAACCAAAACAGCATGATACTGGTATAAAAACAGATGCACAGACCAATGGAACAGAATAGAGAATTCAGAAATAAGACCACACATCTACAACCATCTGATCTTCAACAAATCTGACAAAAACAAGCAATGGGGAAAGGATTTCCTATTCAATAAATGGTGCTGGGAAAACTGGTTAGCCATATGCAGAAAACTGAAACTGGACCCCTTCCTTATACCTTATACAAAAATTAACTCAAGAAGGATTAAAGACTTAAATGTAAAACACAAAATTATAAAAACCCTAGAAGAAAATTTAGGCAATACCACTCAGTTCATAGGCATGGGCAAAGATTTCATGATGAAATCGTTAAAAGCAACTGCAACAAAAGCAAAAATTGACAAATGGGATCTAATTAAACTAAAGAGTTTCTGCGCAATAAAAGAAACTATCATCAGGGCAAAGAAGCAACCTACGGAGTGGGAAAAAATTTTTGCAATCTATCCATCTGACAAGTCTAATATCCAGAGTCAACAAGGAACTTAAGCAAATTTACAAGAAAAAAACAAACAACCCCATTAAAAAGTGGGGAAAGGACATGAGTGGACACTTCTCAAAAGAAGACATTTATGTGGCCAAGAAACATATGTAAAAAAGCTCAACATCACCGATCATTAGAAAAATGCAAATCAAAACCACATTGAGATACCATCTCATGTCAGTCAGAATGACAATTATTAAAAAGTCAAGAAACAACAGATGCTGGTGAGGTTGAAGAGAAAGAGGAATGCTTTTACACTGTTGGCAGGAATGTGAATTAGTTCAACCATTGTGGAAGATGGTGTGGTAATTCCTTAAAGATCTAGAACCAGAAATACCATTTGTCCCAGCAATCCCATTACTGGGTATATACACAAAGAAATATAAATCATTCTATTACAAAGATGCATGCATGTGTATGTTCATTGCAGCACTATTCACAATAACAAAGACATGGAATCAACCCAAATGCCCATCAATGATAGACCAGATAAAGAAAATGTGGTACAAGTATACCTTGGAATACTATGCAGCCATTAAAAGGAAAGATATCATGTCCTTTGCAGGGACAAGGATGGAGCAAGAAGCCATTATCCTCAGCAAACTAATGCAGGAACAGAAAAGCAAACACCGCATATTCTCACTTATAAGTGAGAGCTGAACAATGAGAACATATGGACACAGGGAGAGGAACAACACACACTGAGGCCTTTCAGGGGGTGGGGTGGGGGAGGGGGAGCATTAGGAAAAATAGCTAATGCATACTGAGCTCAAACCATTTATGCCTGGTGCTCCATTACTGGAATGCCAAGCTTGTGGGAATTATTTATATCTTACAGCTCAAGGTCATTGCCAAGGTCTGATTTTTCATTAAAAAAAAAAAAAAAAAAAAAAATTGCAACCTCCGGTATAAATGGGTTAACACCTAGGTGATGCAGCAAACCACCATGGCATATGTTTACCTACGTAACAAACCTGCACATCCTACACATGTACCTTGTAACTTAAAATAAAAATTAAAATAAAAAATATGTTCATAAGAGCTAAGAAAACATGGTGAGAGATTATAGAATCTGTGTGTAACACAACAATAAGGAAAGACATATTTGAAGAAGGGGGGAAAGACAGTTTTACATTACTCATGTCACCCCTTCCCTCAGGCCAACCTAAGTGTCCATCAGTGTATGAATGAATAAAGAAATAGATATACTATTCATTCTTAAAAAGGAAGAAAATCAGCTGGGCACAGTGGCTCACGCCTATAATCCCAGCACTTTCAGAAGCTTAGGCGGGAGGATTGCTTGAGGCCAGGAGTTTGAGACAAGCCTGGGCAACATAGTGAGGCCTAGGCTCTACAAAAATTTTAAAAAATAATTTTAGAAAAGGAAGAAAATCCTGTCATTTGCTACAACATGAATGAACCTGGTGTACATTATGCTTAGTGAAATAAACCAGGCAGAGAAAGACAGATACTGCATGATCTCGCTTATATCTGGAATCTAAAAAAGTCAAACATAGCAGAGAGTAGATTGGTGGTTAACAGGGATTAGGAGTACGGGTGGGAAATCGGGAGATGTTGGTTAAAAAGTACAAAGTTTTAGTTAGAACGAGTGAATAAGTTCTGAAGATATTCTGTATGGCACGGTGATCAGAGTTAATAATAATGTAGAATATACTTGAAAATTGCTAAGACACATCTTAAATGTTCGCACCCTTTAAGTGGTTAAGTATGTGAGGTGATGGATATATTAACTAGCTTGATGTAATCATTTCACAAAGTATAACCAAAATCTCATGTTGTATTTCGTAAATATATACAGTTTTCGTTAATTATGCCTTAATGAAGCTGGGGTTACACAAAAATAAATTTTTAAAAAGGCAGACTGGTTACAAAATACTTTTAAAATTGTTAACCATTTTTATTATGAAGAAAAGATAAGTTTTAAGAAGATATTGTGGCTTTACCCTGGCACACCATCTTATATACTAATTTAAGAATCATGATGTGAGATTCTAATTCATTCTATTTTCTTCCAACTCTAACATCAACCCCACTCCTGGTGCAGGTACTTTAATATGTTATGAGCCGGGCACGGTAGCTCACGCCTGTAATCCCACCACTCTGGAAGGCTGAGGCGGGCGGATCACAAGGTCAGGAGATCAAGACCATCCTGGATAACATGGTGAAACCCCATCTCTACTAAAAATACAAAAAAAAAAAAAAAAAAAAATAGCTGGGCGTGGTGGCGCGCACCTATAGTCCCAGCTACTCGGTAGGCTGAGGCAGGAGAATATCTTGAACCTGGGAGGCAGAGGTTGCAGTGAGCCGAGATTGCAGCACTGTACTCCAGCCTTGTAACAGAGCAAGACTCTATCTCAAAAAAAAAAAAAAAAAAAAAAGAGTTATGTTTAGTAATGAATCCTGCTTTACCATATGGAGAATACAAAGCAAATCAAGAAGAAATAGTAACCAGGTAAATTCAGATGGATTAAGAAGACCATTTTCTGAGTTAGAATTTTGTGGTTCACCTTTAAAGGCATTTAATAATCAGAATAACCCTTTCAATACTATTAGCAAGTTGGATTCAGGTGCTAAAATACAGCCTTATTAGGAATAAATACCTTTTCAGCCAGTCTACTGCATTCAATAACTGAAAGAGCAAGTAAATGTATAACTAAAAAAAATCACTACTTTTGAATGCATACCAGCTATATGATAGGAATTCTTAAGTGTTTTACATGCATCTTAAATTCTTGTAAAACCTCTATAAGTGAGCACTCCAATTCCAGCACTTCCAATACTTTCAGTTCTTATAGACAAGAAAAAATGAAGCTGATCATGAATATTAATTATTATTCATAAGTAATGACCAGGTGTTTCTAATATTTCTAACCTGCAAAACTAAAGAGCAGCCTCCAAAGAAACTAAACAACCAATGAGAAAAAGAACAGACGTTTAATCTTAGATGATGATAGTTACAGAGATTCTAGAATCAATGATCAAATCAGTGCCCAAATTATAATAGTATGGATAGCCCAACAGGGAGGTTTCATAGTCTCATCTCTGTTTAAGAAGCTGTTTCAGCATGACAAAATAAAGTAATATGACATATTTATAGAGCTCTGGGGAAAAAGCTTTAATTTATATTCAAATGTTATATTCATATTTTTTTAAATATGAAGTACCTAGAGTAGTCAAATTATGTCTTTCATAGAGACCCAGAAAGTAGAATGATGGTTGTCAGGGGCTTAGGAGATAGAACAATGGGAATTATTTTTTACTGGGTACAGAGTTTCCATTTGGGAAGATGAAGAAGTTCTGAAGCTAGAGGGTGGTGATGGTTGCACAACAATGTGAATGTACTTAATGGCACTGGATTTTACATTTAAAAATGTTTGAAATGTGAAGTTTATATATTTTACCACAATAAACAATGTTAATTTAAGAGAAAAGTCTCAGCATATCTCATTATAAAAACCGGTCTGAGAAAGGGGAATCAGCATGTGTAGAAGCTCAGAAGTACAAGAAAACATAATGTATCTGTCCTAATGGGGAGATGTTGGTTAAAGAGTACAAAGTTTCAGTTAGAATGAGTGAATAAGTTTTAAAGATACACTGTATGGCACGGTAATATAGGAAAGGAGTTTCCTATAGATGAAAGAAACTGGGGTACTGAGAAATAGACTGGAACGATGGGCACTACATACCATGTGAAGGATTATGAGCTTCATCCTAAGGACAGTACAAAGCCTTTATCATACTTTAGAAATAAGAGGAAAGCACACAAACATGTTTGAAAAGGAATCACCATCACTGTGGAGTGAAGAAAGGTCTTGAGGGAAGCAAAACAGGAGGTAAGAAGATCAGCTACGAGGCTGTTCCACCAATCCAGTTAGTAGATGACAGAAGCCTACACAAGAGTACAATGGTGAGAACAGAAGGAAGGAAATTAATTTGAGAGCTATTTCGGAAGTAGACTCTCCAGAACTCTTGAATTAACTACATAGGGGAGGCAAAAGAGAGAACCGTGTTAATAGTTTTTGAACTGAGCAACTGAGCGAAGGATCTTACCATTCACTGAGGTAGAGAAGAAAGACTTCATAAGTACTTATCCTGTGAACATGTGTGGATCTACAGCAAATTTCTTACTGGCTGCATAGAATTCAATTGAATTTATCTATCTATAATTCAACACAAAATGTTAACTGCTTTACCAATTCTTTAAATTTTTCTAATTGCTCAAACAAAAGAAGAGATGGAAGCATTTTTTAAAGCATAAAGCTGTAAATAATAACAACAACAATAACAACAACAACAAAATTAACCCATTTTAACAGCCTCAGCTTGTTAAATGGCAAGGGATCATTACTAAAAATCTATACTAACAGGAAAAAGTAGTTGGGACCCAAATTTTATAGCTCAAAATTTTAGCCATTAATCTATTAAGCATTCTTAACCCCCCAAACCAAGGTTTCTGAGTTTATTTTTCAGACAAAGCTATTTTTATAAATATATTTTTATACTTCATGAAATTAATATCTGAAATAGATATATTAATAAGAAGGGGAAGAGAAAAGGATAAATGGATAAAAACAAAAAGCATTATATATTCTGTATCACTGAAGAGCAAATTACTATGTGTTTCTATTTCTACCCTAATACCATACCTTACTCTAAGTACAGTGAATGAGCCATCCTTCATTCCAAGGGCAAGATGGATTCCATCTGCATTGACAGCTGCACAACGAATTGGTTCTTCCATATTACACCTTGCTATTAATGCATGATCTACTAGGCTCCATATCCTGTAAAATTTAATTTTAAAAATAAAAAAGAATAGTTAGCTAATGCATACTTTAATAAAAATATTTTGGTTAAAATAATAATCTCATCTTAAGATAAATCTAGATATCTTAACTATCTGTTTTGTGGCAAGAAATTCTTAACTATGAAAATGGGAACTGTTCATGCTTAAATGACAGAAGTTGATAGAATCTTTTGCTTTTAATTTTTTTGGTGACATCACGTCACTCTGTCACTTAGGCTGGAGTGCAGTGGCGTGATCATAGCTTACTATAACCTTGACCCTGTGGGCTCAAGCGATCCTCTAGCCTCAGCCTCACGAGAAGCTGGGACTACAGGAATGTGCCACCCAACCTGGCTACATTTTGTTGTTGTTGTTTTGGTATCCTTTTAGCACAGCTATAGTGTCACTGCATAATAAACACAATGTTTTGCCATCTAATTGAAAACCAGTAAAGTCCATACTCCATTGTGCCTTAAAAATGTAACATTCAAAGTCCAATTTTATCTTTTTTCCTCTTATTTCAACATGATGAGTATGCACTGGTGATAAATAATAATGTCACCAGGTGGTAATGCACATAGCGCTCAAAATTCTGCCAAGTTGTAACTGTGTCACTGAAATTTGTAATGAGCTGAGGAGCAGTGCAAAATGATGTGAGCGTACCATCTCTTTCCCAACATCTCAACTCTGCATCTGTAGTGTGATACACTGCAATTTTTTTTTTTTTTTTTTTTGAGACAGAGTTTTGTTCCTGTTGTCCAGGCTGGAGTGCAATGGTGTGATCTTGGCTCACTGCAACCTCTGCCTCCCGGGTTCAAGCAATTCTCCTACCTCAGCCTCCCAAGTAGCTGGGATTACAGGCATGCATCTCACCATGCCTGGCTAATTTTGTATTTGTAGTAGAGACGGGTTTGGTCTCTAGTTGGTCAGGCTAGTCTCGAACTCCCAACCATAGGTGATCCACCCGCCTTGGCCTCCCAAAGTGCTGGGATTACAGGTGTGAGCCACCACACCGAGCCAATACAATGCATTTTTAAACAATGCAGTAACATTGATTCTTTCACTTTTAGGTAGGTTGTTTCTATCCTGACCAAAGGGAGAGAGAGTGTGTGTGTAGACACACGTGTATATATCCTTATGTACATACAGTCTAGTGTTTAAAACTATCCAAATTCAGAATCCACAATGCTAGAAATCAACAACAAAAAAGATAGGTAGAAGATACCCATTGTTTGAAAATTAAGAATTATACTTCCATATAATCTAAAATACAAAGACAAAGATGAATTCTTAATGATTTGTTACTACTTTGAAGTAAGTTATAAAACTGCTTAAAATCAAAACTTGTGAAATATAGCTGAAACAGTACTTAGGAGGAACTTTTGGGAGCTTTAAATGCATATACAGTTGGCCCTCTGTATCCATGGGTTCTTCAACTACAAATTCAACCAACCATGGATGGAAAATGTAGTTAGGCCTATGATGGCTGCATTTGTACTGAACATGTACAGACTTTTTTTCTTGTCATTATTCCCTAAACAATATGGTATAACAACTATTTACACAGCACTTACACGGTATTATAAGTAATCTAGAGATTTAAAGTACAGTTGACCCTTGAATAATGCAACAGTTAGAGGCACCAATCCCCATGCCATCAAAAAGCCATGTCTAACGTTTGACTCTCCACTTAACTACTAATAACCTACTGTTGACTGGAAGTCTTAACACAAACAGTTGTTTAACATACACTTTTGTGCATTATATGTACTAATACTGCATACTTAAAATAAATTAAGCTAGAGAAAACATAATTAAGAAAATTATAAGGAAGAGAAAATATAATTGTTATTCATTAAGTAGAAGTGGATCATCATAAAAGTCTACATCCTCATCATCTTCACATTGTGTAGGCTGAGGAGGAGGAAGAGGAGAGGCTTGTCTTACGATCTCGGGGTGGCAGAGGTGGAAGAAAATCCACCTGTAAGTGGACCCATGCAGTTCAAACCTGTGTTGTTCAAAGAGTAACTGTATTTTGGAGGATGTTCAAATTATATATCATTTTATATAATGGACTTGAACATCCACGGATTATGATATCTGCAGGGGGTCCTGGAACGAATCTCCCCAAAAATAGCAAAGAATAACTACATTATAAATAAAGGCTACAATTTAATGAATAGGCATCTACCCCAAGACATTAGAAAAAGATCACCAAAACTAAGTAGATTTTCTAAATGCTTTGATTATATTTTTAAAATTGTTACTACTTTATAGGAAAAACTATTTTTGTATATTGTTTTCATATCCAGAAAATTTGCTAAACTCTCTTTTCAATTCCAGCAATTCATCTTATTTTCCTTTGAATTTCTCTATATATATAAACACATCATATACATATATATAACCAACTGAGAATGGCAGTTGTTTTTTCCTTTCCAATCTCTGTGTGTATGTGTATGCGTACATATATATATACACATACATATACATGCTATACATATACACATTTGGCCTTACTATATTGACCAAGATTTCTAGTCTATAGCTGAACAGAATGGTGAAAATGAGCATAACTGTCTTTTTCCTGATTTCAAAGGAAAATCTTCAATACTTCAACATTAAATATGATATTTGCTGGTGACATTCTACGCTCTTACCACAAGGGACAGCAAACCATGTCCTGTGGGCCAAACCAGGCCTGCTGCCTATTTTTGTACAGTCTGAAAGCTAAGAATAATTTTTACATTTTTAAATGGTTGAAAAAAATGTTTTAATAAAATTTTGAAACACAAGAAAATTATTTGAAATTCTACTTTCTGTGTCTGTAAATAAAGTTTCATGGAAGTATAGGTGTATACTTATTTTTTTTTTCTTTTTTTTTGAGACAGAGTCTCATTTTGTCGCCCAGGCTGGAGTGCTGGTGCAATCTTAGTTCACTGCAACCTCTGCCTCCCAGGTTCAAGCGATTCTCGTGCCTCACCCTCCTGAGTAGCTGGGATTACAAGCGTGTGCCACCATGCCTGGCTTATTTTTAGCAGAGACAGGGTTTTGCCATGTTGGCCAAGCTGGTCTTGAACTCCTGGCCTCATGTGATCCACATGCCTCAGTCTCCCAAAGTGCTGGCATGAGCCACCACACTCGGTCCTGTTTTTTGTTTGTTTTTGTTTTTTTAACGTATTGTCTATGGCTTACATACTGTCTTTATATCACACTACAGAGGCAGAGTTGAGATATTGGGAAAGAGATGATACACTCTCATCACTTTGGACTGCTCCTCAGTACATTACAATTTTCAGTGACACAGTTACAACTTGACAAAATTTTGAGGGCTATCTGTACTACCATATAGTAACATTTTGTTATTATTTTTGTTTACCAATGTATATTCATACGGGACTTAGAATGTTACATTTTTAAGGCACAATTGAGCATGGGCTATACTGTTATTGAATTAGATGGCAAAGCATTAGGTTTATTATGCAATGACACTGTAGCTGTGCTAAAAGGACACAAATATAAATTATCAGACTAAGCACTCATCACAATTTTTCCAACTCACAGGTAAGCTCAGAAAAATTAGAAAATTTAAAACAGAATATCTCATGACAGAATTTATTTACAAATTTAAAAATACAATGAGGTTGCAAGAGAAGTAAGTTTCTGAGTAGTTGATCTGTTAGCCAAGCAAGGAAAGCTACTTATTGGTAATGAAAATGGTAAATCATTTTGAATTGCAGCAGCTTCAGAAATCTGTCCAGAGAAAACAGACTTAAGACTGTTACAGCCTTTCCATGAGAACAGTTGCTCCAAAAGTTGAGAATATTGGGAACCCTACCAATAATTAATTTAAAAACAAGACAAATAATTTTGAGTGGTTTTCCTTGATTCTTGATGAGTTAACAGATGTTACAGATACTACTCAATTGTTTATTTGAGGAGTCAATGCCAAGTGTGAGGTGACAAGAATTTGCTTTCATGAATAGTCTGCACGAAACAACTACAGACAAGAATATTTTCAAAATCACTGAGAAAACACTAATTCAATACAACCTAAATTGGAATCTGCTAAGATGAATTATAACTAACTGATGGTGGGAAAAAATATGTACAGAAAAAAATGGCTTAAAGAAATTTACAGATTATGAAAATGTAAGGGGTTTAAAGCCTGTGCGTATTCATTGTATTATTCTTTAGCACGTACTTAGCAAAGAAAAAAATAAGACTGTCTCTTGTTTTTTTAACCAATAGCGTTAATGGTGAACTTCATTTGCTTCTGTGGATTTAACTAACCACTGTCAGTTCTGTGAATTTTTGCCAGATACAGAAGTAGAAAATCCTGACTTGCGCTAACACAGCAGTTAAATGGCTTAGCAGTGGTAAAGTTTTATTGATTTTCTGATCTCAGAACCAAGATTGAAATTTTTCTGAATTATGAAGAATTGCCCCTCTCTCTCTCTTTCGAGACGAAGTCTGGCTCTGTTTCCCAGGCTGGAGTGCAGTGGCGCGATCTCAGCTCATTGCAACCTCTGCCTCCCACGTTCTAGTGATATTATTAAACACTGAATGGATTTGGAACTTAGCTTCTACTGAAGACTCAATACTGTTACCTAATGAATTCAACCTAAAATTATAAGGCAAAAGCAGCATAATGTAATGTGAAACTTTATTGTGGTAAAGTCATTTGGACAATTAATGCTATTTGAATAACAATATCAAGCTGCTTTATATACTCCTGTGCTATCAAAACTTAAAACAAGAAGTGAGGTCTCCATTGCCACACAAATCCGCAGCAGATATTTTTTGGAGCTTAATTTATAGCTTTAGCAGCATATGTTGGACTATCCTCCTTCGGCAAATGCTCGGTCTTGTCTGTCCCTTGTGCTCTAAGAGAAAGCCATAAACCAAGGTCAAGTTTACCCAAAGGAAAAATGCCTTCGGGGCAAAAAGCAGCTTTGGCACAATGACCCCCTAGATGCCCATTTTCTTTCACAAATTGGCTGGATAGCTCCTCATTATCTTGTCAGTTCTTGGAAGGTTTTAAGGTGATTTACATTTTAACTAACATCTTTAGTTGTTTTCATTGGAAGTTGTTTTATTCCAAATAAATTGGCCACCAATAACAGAAACAGTAGTCTGAACAATTACTTTTTAAAGAAACAGTTGTCCTATTGGCAGCAGGTAGGTAGCACTTGGTAACAGCAGTTCTACAATGAAAGGATTATGAATAGTTCTTAGCAAAGCACAGAGTAAGGTGTAGTCCCCACAGTAAGTTTACAGACATATGACCTATGCCATCTCCCAAACCCCAAAAATAGACTGGCACAATGACAGTAAATGGCATGACTGATTAGCATACCATAAAAAACATCAATAATTATCTGGAAACAATTAGGTCATCTTACTCCTTACACTAAAGGAAGCTTTACATAGATTAGGAGTTAAACATAAAAATACAACCACTAATGTACTGGAAGAATATATTGAAAATTTTTTTAAAATAATTTTTGGGAAGATTTCTCTACGATAGAATCCTAGAAGTCATGAAAGAAAATACTGATAAATTCAGCTATATAAAAAATAACAACACAACAAGAATTTTTGCTTACCTAAAACAACCTACATGAAGTAAAAAAAAAGAAAAAGCAAGTAACAAACTATTGAAATTACTTGCAATTTACATTATAGGCAAAGAGTTAACATCCATAATATATAAAGAGCTGCTAAAAGTAAAAGGAGAAAAAGATCAACAACCCTACAGAAAAAAATGGCAAGAAATGTGGAAAGTTTATAGAAAGGATTCTAGGGAACCACCTAACTTTTTTAAATTGGTAAATATACAGAAAGAATTGAGCACTTTTCTGCTTTTACTATACCCAGGATAAATAAATAATTGATGAGAAGAAATTCTCTTTATAGAAATACTACAGCTAACAAATGAATAATGAGTGGTAAATATAAGTATTAGAATGCCACCATTTGAAACACTTATTAAAATGATAGACTTAGGCCATGTATTCTCAACAGGGGTAATATTCCATGAAAGGGGGTAAAAATGAATTCTTAGGGGTAAAATATCTTAAATATTACACAATGGTTTGTGTTCTCTTAAGGGGCCACAATACAAAAAGAGATACACAGTTGTCTGTGGTCTTAAAATTTCAAAGTGAGGGTGTGATCAATTAAAAAAAAAGTAAGAAAGTGACAATGAAAAAAGGTCGGGAAACACTGACCTAGACAATCATCATCAATGGTCGCTACCAGAAAAAACGGAGACTACACATTACATACCATCAAGCAGGAGTACATCACCACCTAGGAAATATCCTTGGTGAAAATTCATAACTGTATCTCATCAAACCTCTAAATCTAACTACCAATTTACAGGATACAAGGAACACAGACTATGTTAAAATACACTATGGGTGTGCAATTAGCCAAATCCAGAATGTGGGAAACCCTGAATAAACTGTAAGAAGAACAAAAAGGGAAGGAAGAAAGCTGTAGAATAAGAGACTGAAAAGACATACCAACAAACGCAATACATGAAGCTCATTTGGATCCTGATTTTAAGAAATCATAAAAATATTTTATGAGACAATCGGGAATTTCTATACCAGCTAGATACAGAACACTACGTGATAAGAGTATCATGGTGATGTTTGAGATATCTTTTCAAGATACAAACTGAAATATTTACAGATGAAATCAGGGAGAAAAAAAAGACAAATTGGGGGAAACAAATTTCAACTCCTAAAATTGATCAGTGGTTCTCAAACTTTTGAGTATATTGTAGTCATTTGGAAGGCTTCTGAAATCACAAATTGCTCAATTTCTGGTATTAGGTCCTGTAAAAGGCCTGAGAATATGCATTTCTTACAAGTTCTTAGGTAATGCTGATATTGCTCGTCAAGGAACCACACTTTGAGAACCACTATCCCAGACAGTTTCTAATTTCTTTAATATATAGACAGATATCATTAGATCTTATTTAAAATCAAGTAGAGAAAAAGATCTATGAACTAATAGAAAATAGGCAAAGGATTTGAACAGGTCAAGGAAAAAAAATGTCCTCTAAACATATAAAAACATACTCAACCACCCTCAATATAAGAGAAATACACATTTTCAAAATATAATAAGGTATCATTTTTCACCTTTTGGTATTATAATTAGTTCTGTTAAGGGTGTGAGAAAACAGGCACTGGCAATATATTCATGATAGGTGTATAAATTGTTGCTGCCTCTATGTAAGGCCTTATCTATCAAAATTTAAAATACGCACATCCTTTGATTACTGCTAAACATTTATCAGAGATATTCACACATGTACAAAATGAGAAATGTATAATGATATTCATTGCAAGCCCTGTATTTATAAAATACACAAAACTGGAGGAAACTAATCTTCCATCAGTAATGGATTAGTTGAATAAATTACAGTATATCCATGCAGTGAAATAGTATATTCCTGTTAAAAAGAAGGAAGTAGTTCTGCACATTCTGATATGGAACAAACTCCGTATCATATATTTATAAGAGAAAAATATTACTAATAATTCTATTAATTTTCAGTACTTACTACTTATGTTCATTTGTTTTCCCATGAGCTAATAAAGTTTTAATCGGAGTATTTTAAGCTTTCTTTTTTTTTTTTTGAGACAGAGTCTCACTCTGTTGCCAGGCTGGAATGCAGCGGCACGATCTCGGTGCACTGCAACCTCCACCTCCTGAGTTCAAGCAATTCTCCTGCCTCAGCCTCCCGAGTAGCTGGGATTACAGGCGCCCGCCACCATGCCCAGCTAACTTTTGTATTTTTAGTAGAAATGGGGTCTCACCATGTTGGCCAGGATAGTCTCAATCTCTTGACCTTGTGATCTACCTGCCTTGACCTCCCAAAGAGCTGGGATTACAGGCATGAGCCACTGCGACCGGCCATGTTTTCTTTATGTTTATCTAAGAATACATCTCAGCCTATGGAATTACTTTATAATTTGCTTACCTGACTGAACGATCATCACTTCCAGTCACAGCCAAAGGTTTAGTAGGATGGACAGCAAGTGCCCAAAGTTCACCTTCACAATGCCCTTGCATAATTAGAAAAGGTTTATTTCTTTCTTGCACCACAATTTCAAAAATTTCACTGTCCTGTGTTCCAACTAGAATGTGGTCACCTCGCCAACACACACTCCTTACAGACAAACCTAGTAAAAAGTAAATTGTATTTAATATATAATGTTGTAATAATGATAGCAGCAGGAGGCAGACAAATCCCTATGCAGATAGGGGCAAGTCCCGGTGAAATCTAACCTTCAAACCTAAGACAGTTTAAAGCCTGAAAGCCAAGCTACAGGTCTTGGATAAATCCACAGACCAACTGAGAACATCTCTTTCCATTTGGCGCACTTTCCTCTGATTGATCCCCACCTTTCACCTACTTTACACATATTTACCCTTCCCTAATTGGTTTTTTATAGTGTTGTGCCCATCTTTGAGTGGTGCCTTTTTAAAGCCTTTTTTGCATACTCACAAACCCATCAGCATGCAATTGCTCATTCTGAGCCCATAAAAGCTCCAGACTCAGCCATATTTGGGGACTGCCCACCTTTGGGTGGGGGGTTGCAGGTAGGGGAGACTACCTGACTTCAGCCCATCTCGGGTACCCTCTCCACTGAGAGCTGTTTTGTCACTCAGTAAAACTCTTTGCCTTGTTCACTTGCCAGCTGTCAGTACAACCTCTTTCTTCTTGGATGTGGGACAAGAACTTGGAACTCACCCAACAGTGAGTACAGACATTAGACCTGTAGCATTCCCCTCCTACTCACCAAGCAACAGCAGAGGGAGCCACTGGGCACCACACGCCCCATTTATTGGGCAGGACCGAAAGAGCTATTAACTTGCTGTAACACCCACTTTGGGGCTTCAGGGTCGCTGGAGTCCCCAAGTTTTTTAGGTGCCACCACATTCCCTTCATCCAGACGCCAACGCCCAAGGCAGAAGCAGGTCACAGCACACCCGGCCCAGCCACGGGCTGAGCACATATCCTGCAGCAAGTGTAGGATCCAGCCAGAGTGCAAGCCAAGCGCAGCCTGCCAGGCCAAGGGGGCAGGGTACCTCCTGGCGAGCCTGCAGCCCAGTGCAGCCCTGGACAGGGGCGTTGCCAGCCATGAAGGTCTCCAGCTGGCAAGGTGGCACCCAAAATATCCTGTGTCAATAATTCCAATATTCCTAAATTGAAGTTAATTTTGTACCTTTTATATCTTAGATGTGAGACAGAAGAAAATATGTAAGTCCTTGATCTATATTCACATTTTCAACTGTCCATGTTGTTTTCTACATGAAATATTTCTGTCTTTTTATGTACCTAGTTCCTACCCAGCCTTCAGACATGTACTCTTCTTCCTTCTCCCTTGTAGACAACTCTAGCCATATCTACTTGCTCAGCCAGTCTTACAACACTTCAGTCTGCATTGTTCAATAAGTACTCAATTAGTAAATTACCTTTATAGAATTGTATTCTTTTTCTTTTAATAATCTGACTTTTTACTTGTCTATATTTCATTTCTTCAATACACTCATAAAATCATTAAAAAGAGAGAATTTTACTTTTTCTGCATACTCCTCAATGTCTGTTGTAATCTTAGGAAAGCTACTATGTTTTTCATTTTTCTCATGTGTGTTACATGGCCAATATAAAGACACCATGTACCTCACAATGTCCTTATGAGGATCAGATAAGAAAAAGTCTCAAATTATTTTGTAAGCTTTAAAGCACAATAATGTTTAGCAAAACTAATGAAAATAGAGTAACAGTTAACATTGACATGCTTATTATGTGTTATCCTTATAAACATTTTAGAAATATCAATTCATTTGATCCTATATCCTAAATAATATATTTATTCTTATTCTCATTTACAGTGAGGGTAAACTACCAGCCCAAGGTCACACAACTTGTAGGTGACTGGAATATGGTTTAAACACAAACCTGTGGGTAGTTTTTATAGTAAAAGGTCTTGTTTTATTACATCAATTTTTTTTAATCCCCAAGAGAAAAAAAGCCCCCCAATTGCTGACAAATTTGAATGAAGGAAAAATACATCTATCCACATTTAAATCATCCTGAACAAAAGTTCCCCAACCCTCAACATTTACCCCCAACTGTTTATTTAGAATAGTTTATTTGTTAAATAGTTATAGTTAGCATTCTAATAGTAAAATACTTTCAAAATCCAAAGATACTAAGTGAGTACCTCTCACATCTCTCTCTAGGTCCCATTATAATAGACATTAGATTTATGAAAGAATCTTTCTCCTAACAATGAACCTAAACTCTTTACAGGCAAAATTTCTCCTTAATAGAAGAATTTCAATCAAATGCATACAGGGTAAAGAGGCAAATATGAGTCTTATTTATATTTACAAAACTTACATTGATACTTACTGAAAGAAAGAGATAATCTTTGGGAAGTTTAGAGTTTGCCTAGTAATAAGACATTCGTTTTGTTATTACCTTTGTATCCCTGGTCTGTTTCCCTGAGATCAATCACAGTAATTGGTTTAAAAGTTAAATCCCAAAGACGAATACAACCATCTCTGCCACCAGTAGCAAAGCCTTCTTCACAAGCATTCATGCTAAAAATTCCTGCCTAGAAGAGGAAATAAAATAATTTAACAAAAAATGTTTTTAAAGAACATCTACTATATGAAGGTAGAAACCCTTTTAAACCAATCCAACAATATTTTGGTAGGATATAAGAATAAACAAATACATCAGAAAACACAAAAGAAAATCTAGAAGTAAGTCTACAGGAACTTAATACAGTTGCCCCTTGTGGATTTGAACTTCACTGGCTCACTTATATGGATTTTTTTCAATAAATACAGTCAGCTCTGAATCCACATTTCCACATCAGCAATAAAACCCAGAACAAAATGCAACCTTTGTGGGATGCAAAACCCATAGATAGGGAGGGCTTTACATATGCAGGTTTCCCAGGGCAAGACTTGAGTATGTGCAGATTTTGGTATCTGTAGTCCTGGAGCCAATCCCCGCAAAATATCAAGGCATGACTATATATAACCAAGGCGGTATTTAATTATATGGATATAACATAAAAGAAAATAAATTTAAACCCTATACCACATGTAAAAATGAATTATAGATGAACATAAAATATAACCATTTATAACTAAATATAAAAAATAAAAATATTAGAAAAAGTCAGAATAACATTTAGGTAACTTTGGGCTGTGAGAGACTTTTCTAGGCATGGCAGATCACCCACGAGTTTTAAATTTGTTCATATGAGAAAAGATATAATAAGCAAAGACAAACAGATTGGAGAAATATTTGCAACACGTATGACTGTCAAAAGATTAATAACCCTAATATTCAAATGAGTAAGGGAAATAAAAACAATTCAACAACAACAAAAAATTTAAAAAGTAAAAAAGCAAAGGGTAGGAAAACTCAATTAATAGAAGTGTAATGCACTGAGGACTTTTCTACATGAAGATCTTGCTGCTAACAACGTGGCGGCTTTGTGCTATCCAGCTCCCTTTACTTTGTAAAGGGGACCCAACTGCTAAAAAGCTCAAACCAAAAAACACTAAACAGTTTAAACAGCAGATTTCTTTTTCAGTTTAGTAAGTTATTTACACAAAAATTTAATTGCCTCTGGTAAATTAGCCTCAAGAGCACTAGCTTTATTCTGGTGTGGTTAATCTGGAATACTTTTAGATTGAAGTTAACAAGCTTTTTTTCAACACTACTCTTCAGAAAGACACCATACTAAAGCAATAGCTTTAACAAGATACTAACTATACTAATGTAATAAATGTCAATGAGTCTAAGTGATTTCTTCATTGAAATCTTGAAAACAAATATATAATTCAGTTAGAAAAGCATTTTTCAAGCAACCAAACTGACTAGAAACAATATACTATATTATGCAGTCTGTCATTCTAAGACAAGGTTAAGTAATATGTCATTCTGAGACAAAGTTAAGCAATACACATTAAAGTATTTAAAATACTTAAATATACTTACAGCATGGGCTCCTTGTATTGTTCGTATAAGATTGATTCCTTTCCAGACATATATATCCCCATTGAGTGCACCAGAATATGTTAATTCATCCCTTGCACAGGCTAGGCACAGTATTGTCTGAAGGTCACCCGTCTTACCAAAGACACCTCGTTTTGGGGTCAGAGCATTTCCACATAAACTCCAGAACTAAAAGGTATACAGTATAATCAAATTACCAGAGAATTCTTACAAAATAAAGTAAAACATTCCCAATACCTTGATGCTATATTACAGCAGTGAGCTACAAATTAACTAAGAAATTGCCTTATGATAAAATAGCATTCAACGTTCAGATTCTCATCCTAGTGTTGTCAAAAGCTGTTATAGCATACCTATAGTCACTGGTTTCAATTCTTATCTGTAAGAATAAGGGGTTTTAATCAGATTATTTTTAAAATATGCTATGCTTTCCTTAGGTTTCTGAAAAGAAATCTATATAAAACTTAGATTAAGCCAGGCTCAGTGGCTCATGCCTGTAATCCCAGCACTTTGGGAGGCAAGGGAGGCAGATCACCTGAGGTCAGGAGTTCAAGACCAGCCTGGCCAACATGACTAAGTCCCATCTCTACTAAAAATACAAAAATTAGCCAGGTATAGTGGCGCACGCCTGTAATCCCAGCTCCTCGGGAGGTTGAAGCACAAGAATCACTTGAACTCAGGAGGCAGAGTGGTTACAGTGAGCCGAGAGTGCACAACTGCACTCCAGCCTGGGTGCAGAGTGAGACTGTCTCAAGAAAAAACAGAACAAAAAAAAATTTTTAGGTTAAAAAGTTGGGAACAGGTTAGCAATGAATAGACTAAGAAGAAAAAGGACCAAATCTAATGTTCTCTCTCTGATAGAAACATTAAAGATAGGAAAAGGAGTATGCTACAGCTTATTGTAGCTGTAATATTTGATGTTTTCAAAGCTGAGCAATTGCTTTGCTTGTAAAGCTTAAAAAAATAAGATAGATGTCCATGGGGAATGATTTGTTCACTCTTGGGAGAAAATAAGAAGTTAAACATGAATCTTCATTATCAGGGGTTTTGTTCTATTAGGTGGGTTTAGGTAAATTTTATAGTTCAAGGAGAGAAATTTAAAGAAAAAGGAGTTGGGGGGAAGTGGGCGCAGTGGCAAATGCCTGTAGTCTCAGCAACTTGGGAGGCTGAGGTGGGAGGATTATTTGAGGCCAGGAGTTTGAGGCTACAGTGAGCTATAAATCATGCCTGTGAATAGCTACTGCACTCCAGCATGGGCCACATGGTAGGATCCCATCTCTAAAAAATAAACCAAAAAAAAATGGGACAGGACAGAGATATATACATTAAATAGTTCTGCATGAAGAAATTAGGTCCAAAGAATAAATTCAACTTTGTAATAAGTAATTAACATTTAAAATAACACAATTTATCATCATTCTTATTTTAAAATTTGAAGCCTCAAATAACTAAAAATTATGATCATTATCTATTCAAAGATCTAATAAGTACTTTAATTAATGAAACTTTATACTTTTTAAACTTAAAATCTCCACAATTTCTGTGTATATAAGTGGCTTGTTCTCTTTCTTTCAGCATGTCCTAATTTGAATCCATTATTTTCTTCTAGATCAGTGATTCCCAGTGTTAGCTTCACATTGGAATCACCTAGGGAAATTATAAAATGGGATGCCTGGACTCCCACTTGAGACGAACTGGGACAGAATCTCTGAAGCATGAAGCCCAGGTATCCAAATGATTTTGATGCTCAGCAAGGGTTAAGAACCATTGTTCTAGACTCCAAATCAATATTGTCCAATAGAACTTTCAGTGATGATGAAAATATTACTTACACACACACACACACACACACACACACACACGCTTTCCAATACAGTAACCACTAGATACATAAGCATATGAAATGTACTGCCAGGGTGACTGAGGAAATGAATTTTAAATTTCATTTAACTAATTTATGTTTAAATAGCTACGTATGGTTGGACAGTGAAGTTCTAGATCATCTCTGGGAATTAATTTCCTCACACGTATTGCCTGCAAAGAGAACTATGTTACTATTCATTTCTTCTAGCAAAGGAAAAGAAATGTAACTCAGTATAAAAATATAGTTTATTTAGTTTGAGAAGATGAGCTTTTTATAAAAACCTGAAAATGGAGCCTTTAGTTTTACTTATAAAATAGTAAGATCTCTTTATTCATAATTAATTTGCCAATCACTTATTAAGCACTTAATATATATCAAGTACCATATCAAACATACTGTCCATCAAAGATGAACAAGACAAAAATCTCTACTTTCACAGTGCTTGTATCATGTGCCTTAAAGCCCAGCATACAGCCTTTTTGGTATTAAATATTTGTCAAAAATAAATATTTACTACTATCCATCAATCAAATCAATACCAGAATAACAAATCCAGAATTGCAGCAGCAGTGAAAGATGCACTGGAGAAAACGTGGATGGAGTTAAGCATATTGAAATAAAGAATGTGAACACAGAACCTTAATTCACTAGGAATTAACTGTTATCAGGAACTGTTACATCAGACAGTGGAAGTAAAGCAAGTTATTTCCAATTTGTTCCAACGATTTAAAAGTAAGTATAAACATAATAAAGAATATCACCACTGACTTTACAGGCTTCAAAATCTGAGCTGTAATTATAAAACAAAACCCAGAGCTTTCATAAGCAAAGTAAATAGTGGCTATCAAGGCTAAGAGAGGGACAAGGAGAGATTTGTTAAAGGATACAAAATTATAACTAGATAGGAGGAATAAGTTCTACTACTCTATACCACTGTAGAATGACTATAGGTAATATGAATAGACAGTTTCAAATAGCTAGAAGGAGGATATTGAATGGTCCTAAAACAAAGAGCAAATGTTTGGGATGATAGCTAATTACCCTAATCTGATCACCATACATTTTTATGTATCAAAACATCACCATGTACCCATGAATGTGTACTATTATTTGTCAAATAAAAAAAAAATTAAAGGCTGAGGTCAAATCAAGGAGCAAACATAGAAAAAGGAAAAGCAACACTTTCAGAATGCAGACCATGTGTTAGGCACTATGACAAGCACTTGAATATATACTGCCGCCTTATTTAATCATCAGTTCTTTGAGGATGGTAACAGCAGTCACAGTTTTAAAATGTGAAGAAAAAAAAAAGCTCGAAGAGGTTAAATAACTCATACTAGGTTAAACAGCTAATAAATGGCAAAGCCAGGTCTACTCATGTTGCTTCTCCCACACCATTCTATCTATGTAAATGAAAAACTCTTCATTTGTTTCCTATTCTCAACATTTTACTTTGTAAGTGAAACATGAAGAAACAGGATGGACACAGTAAATCCTGCCTCACTGGATAACAAATTTCTTTATGGAATGTGGCTTATTAATTTCCTATTCATACCTATATCGCTTACAATAATTCAAAGCAAATAATATACATATTTGTTTGATTGAACATAAGAACAATAAAAACATTGCCATTTTAAAAGTAAGTATTATCAAAATTCTGAAAGTAGTCTAAATTGTTAACAGTGAGATATATACTTAGCAGCAGAGAACTAAACGTGACTATTATAAAACAAGACCCTTCTAGTACCTTGATATGTTTTACACCACAGCTGACAAGTTTATTTGGCTGGTACAAATCCCAAGAAATATCAAATATCTGTAAACAAATCAGATTCATGATTAAAATACTTATTTCCAGAATCATTTAAAAATCCTGTCCAAAAGACCAAATGGCCCAAACTCCTAATCATAAAATAAAATTACTCAATAAATAATAATCAGAATCCCACACTTTAAAATCTTATGAGAAATAAAGCAAATTTGAAACTGATAAGAAATAAAAAGTATTTCTTAGTTTCTATGAACTTCAAACACTACTGGAGTAATACTGAACACCTCCATTTATGTTTAATTTTTTAAAAGGATTAGTCCATAAATAACAAGAATGGTTCAACAGAATTAGGGCATGAAGGGAGGTGCTTGCATAATTTCTACAGAGAAGAGGTTCAGAATGGAACATGACACTCATACAGCCTAGAAGTAAGAAACATCTTTATAGCTTTCTATCACTCAGAACTATTTACATAAAGAATCCAAACACTGATTTTACAGTAATTTTTTCAGTGTTTCAAGGTCCAAGTTAACTTATACTTAAATTTTGAGGAGTCTCCAGGCTTCATTATTTTCTAAAATTCCATAAATTCTAAACACATGGAAAACATTTTGTTACAAAAGCAAACAAGCAAAAACCCAGGTGAAATAAAATACGAATTAGAAACATAATTAAACAAATGATGAAAGAAAAACTAACATTTAAAAAATAATGCATTTATTCTGTTTTCTGGTAGTCTTCATGTTTCTTTGACACCTTATCAACCTACCTCTAAAAGGTTTACATTTTTGGTATACTAAAATGTACACTTTACATTTTGGTATACTCTAAAAATTTACAAAAGTGATGCTCTTTAGTGATAATGAAGAAATAATACATATTTAAGTTAATATTTAACAACTCACCATAATACAGATTATATGAAAAACATCAATGCAACTTTGAAATATTCAACCACAATAATACTTTCAAAAACTCCACTGACGATGTCATATTTTATAATAATGGGTCTATTTATTAAATTCCCAATAGTCATGTGCAAAATGCTTTGATCTAAACAGGTAAGAACATGCCAGCTGTCTAATAAAATATATCCAACATTTTAATAATGGTTTAAATTGTGTGTTTGTGTGTGTGTGTATGTGTGTGGGTGTGTGTGTAACAGGCCTCTCTGAGCAGCTACTAAAAATCAAATGTATTCTCCAAAATGCGAATATACACAAAATTTTCTACCCAACTTTTAGAGTCATAAATTCCCACCAAACAGAATCATTGGCCATACCTCTGTGCTGGTTCTGGTTAGGATTTTACTACACATACATACACACAAATTAGACACTTTTAGGAGTTTATAACTTTTTTTATCTACATCCATAAAAATACTATAACATTTCATTAAAAGCTGGCTATGATGTATTGTTTATATACAACTTGGAATGAGGAATATATATTCTAACAAGTTGTCAGTTAAAAATGTTAGGTCTCTAAAAAAAGTAATAGTAATACGCAATTTTAAATCCATACAAGCAACATCATTTTTCACCTTAACTATAATACATATGTAACAAATTAGTGGTAAACCAAACTAAACAGACCCTAGGCTCAAACCATTCAATTTTTAAATTGAGATTTGAATAATGGGTGCCTCCATATGTCAAACCCATCAAACTTCACACATTAAATATGTGCATCCCTATGTATATCAACTATATTTCAATAAAACTGTTTTTAAAAATGGAAAGAAATACATTGTTTTTACTGAAGCAAACACCGGGTTAAAAGTCTCATGCCTAATGTAGATGATGGGTTGATGAGTACAGCAAACCTCCATGGCACGTGTATACCTATGTAACAAACCTGCACATTCTGCACATGTACCCCAGAACTTAAAGTATAATAAAAACAGGAAAAAAAGTGTTATGCCAATGCTATACATATCGAATGATGTTTCCAAGTCCTACAATACACATGTACTCTAAGACTTTAAGAGTTTTTCCATCTGTACAATTATTTACCAATTGCAAAATTTTAATTACATACGACCAATCTGGCAATAACAAAATCCAGAAGAATAAAATCCCCTGAAGTCTCCTCTGGTCTTTCCCTTCCAGTACTCGTTAGAAATCTCAAAAAAGAATACTTACTCTATCTGTATGACCAGGAGCCATAGACAACATTTTTCCCCTTTTCCAGTCCCAAACACAAACTGCATTCTTTGAATCCAGTCCAACTGAAACCAAGCGCTGAATTATGTCCACAAAGTCCAGGAAGGAATAAAAAGGCAAACAAATCAAAGAGAAACCAAATTATAAATAGCAAATAAATTATACTCATGGGTTTTTATAAGCACAAAACATACACATCTATATTTACCTCATAAAGGCTGAATGTATTTCACCCTGTTAGTGTTTCCACATATGTATAGATCTTCACATTATGAAACAGAACAGAGACTTCCATTTCTAACAGTAGGATTGACAAAATATCCTAAATATACCTCCTACCAAAAACTAAAAATACTAGATAAAATGTAAAATCATCTTTTTAAATGGACTGCTGAGCTGTCGAAGAATTAAGAAATCTAAGAACAAAACCAAAGTGATTTCCAGTGGGAAACCTGGAGGGTGAGAAAACACCTACACCTACTGGACTCTAAAGGCATCCGGTGAATACTCGTACCCCTGATTTCTGTGCTGTGGCCTGAGGAAGAATAGGAGACAAAGTCGAGGGCCTACCTAAGGTGGGGATTTGAATTGCAGATCGCCTCTGATTAACCCAGTAAACCTCTCAGAAACAACAAATAACCCCTTCCTAAAGAAGGGGAGGCAACTCATGAAGAGGGAGAAACACCTCCCTGAACATTTGTAACCACAAGCAGCCTTCACATGGTTGCTGGCCTAAATTCACATTAAACATGAATCCTTCAACTAGGAAATTTAATTCAAACTAGTCTTCAGGGTTGGTTGTGTCTTCAAGCAACTTCAACAACGTGGCCCAAGCAAGTATAAATCCTAAATGAAGTACCGCAACTTCGATCCATCCCTCAAAGAATTCCTACAGGTAGCAATTCAATAAAAATAAGCTACAAAAAAAAAAAAAAAAAAAAAGGCCAGGTACAGTGGCTCACACTGTAATCTCAGCACTTTGGAAGGCCGAGGCAGGAGGACTGCTTGAGGCCAGGAGATTGAGACCAGCCTGGGCAACATGTTGAAACTCTGTCTCTACTAAAATTACAAAAATTAGCCAGGCATGGTGACACACGCCTATAATTCCATCTACTCAGGAGGCTGAGGCAGAGGAATCACTTCAACCCAGGAGGTGGAGGTTGCAGTGAACTGAGGTCGCTCTACTGCACTCTAGCCTGGGAGACAGAGCGAGACTCTGTCTCAAAAAATAAGAAGCAGCAGCAGCTAAAAAAATAAACAAACCACCGCACCCACACACACAGACACAACAAAATAAGAATCCATGAGTGAGAATGGGCAAGTCACAACAAACAGCAAAGTCGACCTTGCAAAAAACATCAGATATGGAATTATTAGATAAATAACATAAAATAAGCTTAATGTGAGTAAATAAAATTAAGGATTCAAAATATCTGTATATGAGCAAAGAATATGAGACTATAAAAAGTATCCAAGGAGACTTGAAGAAGCACACGGAACTTCCGGAAACAAAAAATAAAGTAAGTTAAAAATTCAATGGAAGAGTTAAATACAAGATTAGCAGGAGATGAAAAGACAAAGTTCAAAAGAGAAGTGGATAGTGAGATGGAAAGTATGAGAGAGGTTTAAAAACATAAAAGATGGACTTCTAGCCATGAAGGCGTATCAAAGTCTGAACTTACCCTCCCTCACCCGCCCCTGCCATAAACAGCTAGAAACTGTACAGAATACATGAAACAAATGTTTTGAGACATTTGCAACAGGAAGTAAAGCACTGTGAACCCTGAAAGAGGGAAAAACAAATAAGTTAAGTCCTATAATCACCCCAGCTTCCATCTAGGAGGCAATTTCCAGACTATGGCACAGAAAGGTGGAATCCAAATAGAGACCAGTAGACTTACTAATTTGGACAAACAGCCTGGAGTTCAGAGAGGACAAGATGGCCAGAATTTGCAGAGCAGGAAAACAGCTCCAGTAAAACTATCTATAGTAAGATTTGAGAATATTAATCTCTGCATGCATAGGATGAACTCTATGAGGTCATGCAAAGAAGAAATTCTAGAAAAAGAACAATTACTAGAGAGTTAAAAGCAAAAAATTCTCAGAGATCACAAACGGTCCAGAATCACTCAAATTCTCAATAACCAGAATGAAGATATCTCTTTGAACTCGCTGGGCAGTCATCAGGAATCCTGAGGTCAGGAGGGGAGTGTCATACCTTAATAGTGAAGTTATACCAGTAATTCTAGAGCAAAAGCTATTCTAGTGCTGCCTCATAAAAGTTTGAAAGCAAGCTTTTCACAAAGATGAAACTGATTCATGAGGAACTTGACTATTTGCCAGAACAGTGTCCATATACTTTAAAAGGATATAATAAAATTACTGATATGTGAAGAAACAGAAAAATGTGACTCATAACCTGGGGAAAATCAATAGAAATAGGCTCAGGAAACCCAGAGATAATTAAGGTTAGGAGACATTTGCTGTTAAAATTAACATTTTCAAGACACTCAAGAATTATCTTAAACATACCAAGAATAAAAAAAGAAAAGATATAAAAGAACAACATAGAAAACCGTTACATTATCTAAAATGAAAATTTACTCCAAAGGATTAACAGCAGCTTAGACAATGATGAAAAGATAAATAAACTTGAAGACATAGCAATAGAACGCATCCAAAATAAAGTACAGAAAGAAAAAGAAAAAAAGAATTGACAGAGCTTCAATGACCTGCAGGAAAATATCAAGTGGTCTAACATACAGGCAATTATGGCTCCAGAAGGAGAGAAATGACAGAGGAAAAGAAAACAAAAAAACTGAAGAAATAATAGTAGAAAGTTTCCTAAATCGGATGAAACCATAAATCCACAAATATAAGATGTTCAACAAATCCCAAGCAGGATAATCATTCACACAGAAAAAAACACACAAGACACATGGCAAACAAATTGCTGAAGCCATCACTAAAGGGCAAATTCTAAACAGCAGCCAGACAAAAAAGGACAACTGCTGTATGGATGAACAAAGATTTAAAAATTATCCTAGACTGCTCATCCAAAGTGATGCAAGTTAGAAGACAATGGACAGTTTAAAGTGCTGAGGCAGAAAAAAAATCAGCACAGAATTGTATACTAAGCAAAAATATCCTTTGAAAATGGAATCAAAACAAAGTCTTTTCCAAGCAAACAAAAGCTGAGAAAATGAATCATCAGTAAACCTGCACTACAAGATATGATAATGAAAGTTTTCTCCCGCAGAAGTAAAATGATACCAAATAGAAACGATTTACACATATGAGAGTGTCCAAGTAGTAAATACATAAGATTTTTCTCATTAAAAAATTTTAACAACTACCTAAGGCAAAATAACAGTTATTACGTAGTTTTCAAAATACGTAGAAGTATTAATAAAATAAATGACAATAGCACCATAAACAGAAGAAAGGAAACAGCAGAATATACTTTTTCATATTCTTTCCAAATATACATGAAACATCATGAAGATCACAAAAATTTGGATTACAAAGTGTCAATAAATTTTTAAAAATTAAAATACAGAGTATGTTCTCTGACAAAAACAGAATTAGAGTAACAGAATGTTATCCAGAAAATCTCCCAAATATTTGGAAATTAACAACATACTTCTAAGTAACTGAAAGGTCAAAGAAGAAATAACAAGAAAAATGTGAGGAAAAACCCACAACACATTGTGTGAAAAGTACTGGTTTAGAGCAGGGGTCAGCAAAGTACATCTCTCAAGCCAAATCTTGTCTGTACCTGTTTTTGTAAATAAAGTTTTACTGGAATGTAGCCACACTCATTCTTTCATTCATTGTCTATAACTGCTTTCACACTACAGGGCAGAGCTGAGTAGTTATAGCAAAGACCAAATGGCCCACAAAGCTTAAAATATTTACTATTTCACTTATTATAGAAAGTTTATCAAACGGTGGTTTGGAGCACAGATTCTGGTAGCAGATTGCCTAGGTTTGAACATCATCTCTTACTAGCAGGGGTGACTTTGGACAATTATTTAGCCTCCCTGTACCTTACTTACCTCACCTATTAAATGGGGATATAAAAGTACTTCACAGGGGTCACTATGAGAATTAACATATACACTATTTAAAGGAATTAGAGGGCCTCATATATGGTTAATGTTATGTAAATGTTTGCTTCATATCATTATTATTATTGCTATTAGTTTACTATAACCATAGTTAAATGGGGACAAATAAAAATACCTCACAGGGGTTACTATGAATATTAACATATATACTACTTAAAGGAGTTACAGTGCCTGGTATATGGCTAATGTTATATAAATGTTTGTGTAACATTATTATTATTAGTATTAGTTTACCATAACCTTAATTAGCTTTAAGAACCTACACCCTCTAACTGTCCAAATGAGGAAGGTCATCTAATATCCAGTTACAGTTTCTGAAAAGAAAGTTTCTACTATTTAAACTTCAAAATTGGTAGGATGAATAATTTATATAAAAAGACACAGAATACAGTTTGTTATGACTCTCCATCAAATCAAGCTAGCAGAAAGCCCAGAGAACAAGAGGAGATGATTTGTACCTCCTGAGAGTATTTACTATTTGGGAACCAAAGGGCATCAGCAAAAAATCTAGCTAGAACAAAGATATCTACCTCTTGCTATCAGAATACTGTGTAGAGGTTAAAATTTCACAAGACAAGTATATCAAGTGAGGAATAGCCGGAGGGGCACTGCTGTTCTTTCTACTGATGTTTCCTCTGTCTGGCACAGCTCATCAAATACACACAGCAAACCACAACTGGCCAAAAACTTTAAATTCCATGTATCCAAATACAGTGTCAATACATCTAGTTCTGTACAGACAATAACAAACTAGACTTGAGAGCACTTTCTCTGTAGCCTTGATAAACATATCATGGCTCAAACCAATATCCCTATGCATAGGTTACACAACAACAGACAGGACAAGGTAGAAATGACAAAGCAAATATTACCTCCTCTTCAAGCTTTCTAACATTTTTTACTTTATCATTTCTTTTCTTTTAACCCCAACTTGGTAGATGAGAAAGAGAATAAAGAAAGTTTTCAAGCTAAAGTAATGCTTAATCCATATCTTGGAAAAGAGAGTCAGAGACAGTCTGTAGAAAAGTAATAGAAAGTACATTTCAGAACAAAGGACCTCAAGATTAAAGAGATTATGGTGCTTTCAAGAGAGTGCCAGTAATTCAATCCAGGGGAGGGAAGGAGTGTCAACTGGAAAGCAGCAAGGGACAAGGCTGGAGAGGTAGGGCAGAAGCCAAGAGGAAGAGGTTTTTGTTTTTTTTGGGGTGTTTTTTTTTTTTTTTTTTTTTTTTTGATAGAGTTCGAATAAAGAGAGAATTCAGTTTTAAATGTATAAAATGGAATATCTACAGAACATTCAGGAGTGATATTTAGAGTTGAGAAGCTAGAGCCACTGTTAGCTGATATGGAAGTTAAAGTCATAGGCCTATATACTCACCCAGAGAATATAAGTAAAGTAAAAAGAAAAGGCTACAGACTCCTGAAGAACACTGATATTTAAGAAGCAGACAAGGAAAGACTCCTTTAAAGATAAGAAGTAATAGTCAGGGAGAAAGAAAACCAGATAAAGACTCTATCCATCTTCCCAAATTCCTCCCTGATCCTATTCCCAGACAAAATCTTATTTGTGTCCATTAAGTGAATTGGAAGTATACATAAAAAATTCTAGCACACCAAATTTTTAAATAAGAAAGAGATAATAATAGCATCTATTCCATAGGGTTGTTGGAAGGATTAAATGAGATAATGCAGGCTTAGCATAATGCCTGGCACTTAGTATATGCTCAACACCTTTAGCTATTATGTTTTCATGAACTTAAAATTTTAAGTAATATGTTCTCATGAAGATCTGTGATAATGAAATACACGTACCCAAGACTTTTCTTATAAGTTGCTCAAAATAAGTGAAATTAAACAATTTCAACTAGTAAAAGCTATGGGCATGATTTCTCCTTGGATATATAAAAGAAATTCCTCAGCAATGCAATATATTACATTTAGAAAGGGTAAATTTAAAGCTAAGAAGAAAATATCTATATTTAATGTTATAGACACTTATAATTAAAATGGCTTGAATTTCATAACACCTTAAGTGATTTTTAAAAATAACTTTGTAGGTTTGTTTTATAACATTTTATGCTCCTATGAAATAGATAAGTATTATTATTTCCTACAAAAAAGAAAATGAAATTCCAACAGTATATTAAGACTTGAAAAATTATAGCAAAAATGGGACATGAATTAAGTTTGTGCAATTGCCAAACACTGCTATATGGTGATATAAACCTAGAAGCACATTTTTTTTTTTCCAAATAAGAGATTACAATTAAGTCTTTATAGATCCATTACCAGAAAGTCATATCTTACTAATATGAACAGGAGGCAGGGAAATACTGGGTAGAAGAGGGTGGGGTCCCTGGCAAGGGTTCCACCCTCAAGCCTGGACCCCTGGCCCTAAATAAGAACATGCATTCCTGTTTTCTTGCCCGAATGTTGCCTTTGCCAAAATCACTCTGGCCCACCACAACCCCAACCCTGTACCCATAAAAACCCCAAACTCCACTGGCAGAGGAGCAAAACAGCACTGCAGAGAAGGAGAGAAGTGAAGTGTCTGCACATCAAGAGGAGTTTGGCCGGGGATGGTCAGGAGAAGATTATCTTCCCACTCCATCCGCTTTCCAGCTCCCCATCCCGCTGAGAGCCACTTCCATTGCTCAATAAAATCCTCCATATACACCACCCTTTAATCTGTTCTTGTGACTTGGTTCTTCCTGGACGCTGGATAAGAATTCAGGATGCACTGGGTGCAGGAACCCAAAAAGGCTGTCACACTGACTCTTCACTGAGCTGTTTAACACTTAAGCTACCAGTGTTAAAGAGTATTGTTTGTAACACACACTCTCTGGGGCTCCAGAGGTTGTGGGTAACCCCTAGATGCTGCCACAGGCAAGCCAGCACCCAAAGGCACTCACCCCGGCTCTCCTGCAACCTCTCACCTGCGTGCCCCACTCCTGCAAGGGGTTTGAGCTGCGCAGCCAAGTAAATGAGCCACACCCGTTACAAGTCCTATGAAGGGGTCAAGGGAACTCTCTCATCTCATTACCAGAAAATCATATTAACCTATGCTACTCAAAGAAGCTATTCCTCAGAGTAATATAGAAAAACATCTACTGGTTATCATGTTCAAGGGGATAGAACACACTGTAATTTGTTTCTATAAAATTGAGATCTATAAAATTAATGAATTAAAAAGCAGGTAACTAAAATTGTTCTAAAATTTAAAATGATTTTAAAGTCTAATTATAACATAAAACTTTTAAAGATTATAAATGAACAACCTGCAAGATCCAACTTTTTACTGATAACTTTGAAACTATTTTTAGGTATAACGATTTCCATAAAAGCACCACAAAAAAAGCCCTTGGCTTGTTTAACTTTTTTAAATCATTGACTAGAAGTAGATGATAATTTAGAAACTGATTAGTCAGTTGAGTGATAATTATATCCTTTGTTGCGAACTTTGATTTTGTATAAAAAATAACTCATAGGAATTGTTCCATTATATTCAACAAAAACATAATTTTAATAGACAACCTTTAAGGTAACTGAAAATCGAAATATAGGCTGGGTGCAGTGCCTCAAGCATGTAATTCCAGCACTTTGGGAGGTCAACATCACTGGAGGATAGCTTGAGGCCAGAAGTTTGAGACCAGCCTGGGCAGCACAATGAGATCCTAACTCTACCCCCAAAAAAAATTAGCCAGGCATGATGGTATGTGCCTGTAGTCCTAGCTGCTCAGGAGGGTGAGGCAAGAGGATTGCTTGAGCCCAAGAGTATGAGGCTGCAGTGAGCTATGATCATGTCACTGCACTCCAGCCTGGGCAGCACAGTGTGACCCCGTCTCTAAAAATAAAAAAATAAAGTTTAAATATATATAGCTTTCTAAGAAACTTAATTATCCTAAGATATCATCCATCTGTCCTATCAAAATACCCTAACTGGAAAAGAGTTATATAGAAAAATCTCTATAATAACCAGGTAATATTCCACTGACTCAAAATTACTTTGGCTTTCAAGGTAGTAATTAATTCAGTTGAGAAAGTTCTTGACATGATGAAATAAAAACGACATTGTTATATATCAACTACCCACCCCACCTACCCACCTCCACCTTTGAACAAATACTTTTCATCAAGTGTCCAAATTAATATTTATAGATGTATAATCATTTTCTACAACACACTTGAACATACAATTTAGAAAAAAAATGAAAAACTGTCACATACCTGTCCATCTAAGTCAAACGCCAAGCAAGCTATACCATGTGTATGAACATCCTTTAAAACTGATATGGTCTGCACAGTGTATGAATCCCAAATACAAATATAAGGCTCTTTCCCAACTTGTCCTGTTGCTACCAACACTCGTTCAGGGTGCAATGCAAGGCTGTAAAATAAGGAAATAAAGAAATAAGTAGTATTATTAAAAATTGCTTATACAGATTTTATAGTATTTGGTAGATGAAAAACATATATACCAGTGTGAACATTAGACTTTATCCATTTTAGACAATTTGGATTTTTTTATTATTATTATTTTTGTTGAGACAGTGTCTTGTTCTGTCAGCTAGGCTGGAGTGCAGTGGTGTGATCTCAGCTCACTGCAACCTCCATCCCGCCAAGTTCAAGCAATTCTCATCTCAGCCTCCTGAGTAGCTGGGATTACAGGCACCCGCCACCATGCCCGGCTAATTTTTGTATTTTTGGTAGAGATGGGGTTTCGCCACATTGGCCAGGCTAGTCTTGAACTCCTGACCTCAAGTGATCTGCCTGCCTCAGCCTCCCAAAGTGCTGGGATTATAGGTGTGAGCCACCATGCCCAGCCAGTAATTTGGATTTAAAATAAATAGCTTCTATAAAAATCCATGCTAACAGTTACTACTTCATAGAATATGTGATAAACAGTTAATGATAAGCTAATTATACCCTTCATGATCCCTGCAATATACTATGTGTAAACTTCTCAAGAAAAGAACTCTCACAAGACAGTGACTGGATCACAGCAACAAATTGGTAGCCTTTTCCTCATTTAGTATTGACCTGTTTTCAAGCCTTCTTTCCCATTTTACTATTCCTTTCATTGGATAAAGTTAGACCAAATCTTAATGTCTAAATACAGCATTTAGTAGCCCTGCTACTATAACACTAATTCTTTTTTTTTTTTTTTTTTTTTTTTTGAGACGGAGTCTTGCTCTGCCGCCCAGGCTGGAGTGCAGTGGCCAGATCTCAGCTCACTGCAAGCTCCGCCTCCCAGGTTTACGCCATTCTCCTGCCTCAGCCTCCCGAGTAGCTGGGACTACAGGCGCCCGCCACCTCGCCCGGCTAGTTTTTTGTATTTTTTAGTAGAGACGGGGTTTCACCGTGTTAGCCAGGATGGTCTTGATCTCCTGACCTCGTGATCCGCCCATCTTGGCCTCCCAAAGTGCTGGGATTACAGGCTTGAGCCACCGCGCCCGGCCCAACACTAATTCTTAAATTATAAATTCCATTTAAGAAACAGAAAAGTCACCCATAATTCGCAGAAAATAATCTATGAATCTCTAGAAACAAGACAAAGACCTAGCAGTTGGTAATAGCTTATGTACATCAGCAGAAGGCGGGGAAAATATAAATTCTATTTGATAATTTTTTTCTATATGTCAATTTAGAATATCACATTTGCCCTTGAGATGAAAAAGAAAATCACTCATGGCATCAGGGTGGAGAATCAACTAAAAGGGGAAAATTAGGAGGATATTAAAATAGAATCAAGGCTGGGTGTAATGGCTCATGCCTATAATACCAGTGCTTTGAGAGGCCCAGGCTGGAGGATCACTTGAGGCCAGGAGTTCAAGATCACCCTGGGAAACACATTAAGCCATTGTCTCTACAAAAAAAATTTTTTTAAATGAGCCAGACATAGCAGCACACACCTCTATTCCCAGCTACTTGGGAGGCCGAGGTGAGAAGATCGCTTGAACCCGGAAGTTCAAGGCTGCAATGAGCTATGACTGCACCACTGCATTCCAGCCTGGGCTTCTGGGCCAGATTCTGTCTCTAAAGTAAATAAAGACGACAAAATTAACAGACTGGATGCAAGGGACAAGGGGAAGAGAGGGGGCTAAGATGACTCTTGGGTTTCTGGCTTGGGTATTTGAATGGTTTGGGGTGGTATTCAACAAGTCAGGGAATACTAAAGGGGTAATCAATGGGAGAGAAGATAAGTGGGAATACCAGGTTGGTTCAACATATGAAATCAACAAATATGGCATATTAACAGAATAAAGGTCAAAAAAACTCCCATATATGTTTATCTCAATAGACACAGAAAAATTATTTGACAAAATCCAATCCCTTCATAAAAACATATAACTAGAAACTGAAGGAAACTTCCTCAAACTGACAAAGGACATCTACATAAACCCAAAGCTAATAACATATTTAGTGATGAAACCTTGAAAGCTATCCCACTAAGTAAAGGGAAAAAACAACGATATCAGTTCTTGCCACTCATTTAACTTGGTATTAGATATTCTAGCCAAGAAAAATAGGCCAGGAAAAGGAACAAAAAGTAAAAGTAAAGATCTCTACTGGCAAATGACATGATCATATATACAGAAAATCCTAAGGAATCCACAAAGAAACAACCAAAAAATGAAGAGCTAATATGAATTCAGCAAGGTTGCAGGATATATGATCAACATAAAAAATCTATTGTATTTCTATACACTAGCAAAGAACAATAAAAAAATTAAAGAAAATAATCCTACTTACAGTAGCATCAAGAGGAATAAAACATTTAGGAATAAATTAAACAAAGTACAAGATTTGTACACTGAAAACTACAAAAACCCACTGAAGGACATTTTAAAAGATCTAAATAAATGGAAAGACATCTCATTTCTGGGCTTAGAGGAATGTAATATTTGTAAGATGGCAATACTTCTCAAATTGATCTACAGAGTCAACACAATCCTTGTCAAAATACTAGTTGTCTTTCTTGAAGAAACTGACAAGCTGATTCTAAAATTCAGAAAGACTCAGAATAACCAAAACTATCCTGAAAAACAAGAACAAAGTTGGAAGACTCACTTTCCAATTTTGAAACTTACAAACTTACTACAAAACTACAGTAATCAAGACAGTGTGGTACTGGCATGAGGATATGCAGATCAATGAAACAGACTTGAGAGTCCAGAAGTAAACCCATACATTTGTGGTCAATTGATTTCAACAAGGGTGGTGCCAAGACAACTCAATGGGGGAGAAAATGGTCATTTCAACAAAGAGTACTGGGACACCTGAATATATATCTATACACAAAAAAATAAATTTTGACCCATACCTCAAACCATATACAAATGTCAACTCAAAATGGATCAGAGGCTAAAATAATTGTTAAAACTCTTGGAAGAAAATATAGGCATAAATCTTACTGATCGTGAATGAAGCAGTGGTTTCTCAGATATAACACAAAGCATTAGTGACAAAAGAAAAAGCAGATAAAATGGACTGAATCAAAATTAAAAACTTTTATGCTTCAAAGGACAACCATCAAGAACACAGTAACGCAACCCAGAGAATGGGAGAAAATATTTGCAGAGCACATATCTGATAAGGGACTTGTATTAAGAATATATAAAGAATTCCTACAAATCAACAATAAAACTACAAATAATCAAATTTTTCAAATAGATAAAGGATTTTAACAGACATTCCCCCAAGGAAGATACACAAAAGGCATATAAAAAGATGCTTAACATCAATAGTCAGTAGGGAAAAGCAAATCAAAATGATAATAATATACCATTTCTTTGTTCTTTCTCTTTCTTTCCCTCTTTCCTTCCTTCCTTTTCTTGCTTTCTTCCTTTCTTTCTCTTTCTCTCCTTTCTTTCTATTTATTTATTTGAGACAGGGTCTCACTTTGTCACCCAGGCTGGAGTACAGTGACACGATCACCACTCACTGCAGCCTCGACCTCCCAGACTCAAGACTCATCCTCCTGCTTTGGGCCTCTCACGTGGCTGAGACTACAGGTGGGTGCAACCACATCTGGATAATTTTTTTTTTTTTTTGTAGAGATGGGGTCTCCCTATGTTGCCCAGACTGGTCTCAAACTATTGGACTTCAGAGATCCTCCCACCTCAGGCTGTCAAAATGTTGGCATTACATGTATGAGCCACTGCTCCCAGTCCACTTCTATAAATATACATATATATACACATATATATGTGTGTATATGTATATACATTTTGAGACAGAGTTTCGCTCTCATTGCCCAGGCTGAAGTGCAATGACACAATTTTGGCTTACTGCAACTTCTGCCTCCCAGGTTCAAGCAAGTCTCCTGCCTCAGCCTCTCAAGTAGCTGGGATTACAGGCATGCACCACCACACCCAGCTAACTTTTCTGTATTTTTAATAAAGATGAGGTTTCACAATGTGGACCAGGACGGTCTCGAACTCCTGACCTCAGATGATCCACCTGCCTTGGCCTCCCAAAATGCTGGAATTACAGGTATGAGCCACTGCGCCTGGCCCACTTCTACATTTTAAAAGACAGAAAATATGAAGTATTGGCAAGGATGTGGAAAAAGTGTAACCCTTAAACATTGATTATGGGATTATAAAATGATGCAGCCTATTTGGAAAACCGCTTGGTAGCTATTCAAAAGGTCAAACAAAGTTACCATATGATTCAGCAATTCTACTCCTAGCTGTATTCCCAAAAGGAATGAAAACATATGTCCACACAAAACTTGTACACAAATGTTCACAGCAGCATTATTCACAAATGGCCAAAAAGTAGAAACAATCCAAATGTTTGACTGAATCATGAATAAGTAAAATGTGGTATCCATACAATAAAAATGACAACAGGAATAAAGCACTGATACATGCTACAACATGGATGAACCTTGAAAACATTATGCTTAGTGAAGGAAAACAGATATATAAGGGCCACATCTCATATTAATCCATTATGAAATGTCCAGAACATGCAAATCCTTAAAGAAAGTAGATTAGTGATTGCCAGGTGCTGGAAGGAGAGGGGAATGGATAAGGACTGCTAATGAGCTTGGGAATTTTTTAGGGGTGATAAATTTCGGAAATTAGATAGAAGTGATAGTTGCAGAACTTTGTGACTATACTAAAAATCACTTAATTGTGCACTTAAAGTATAAATTTTATATTTTGTGAATCATCTCAGTTTTTAAAAAGTGAAAAAATACTGACATTACCGTATGCATACATATTTTAAGTATAAGGATTTATGCAAAGAAAACCTTTGAGGTTAGACAGACATGGGTTCAAAATTCTGTCTCTGCTCTTCACAGGCTTCTCAGCAAATTCTTTATCTTCATCTTGTTTTCTCACCTTCAAAAAGGGCATATATTTACTATAAGTAAGGTGAGGGAAATTTCCCCAAGCTTGAAAACTGGGGGCGGGGGAAGGCTGAGTGTGGTGGCTTGTGCCTGTAAACCCAGTGCTTTGGGAAGCTGACGCAGGAGGATCGCTTGAGGCCAGGAGTTCGAGACCAGCCTGGGCAACACAGCCAGACAGACCCCACCTCTACAAAAAAATAAAACAACTAGCCAGGTGCGACGGTACATGCCTGTAGTCCCAGTTACTCAGAAGGCTGAGGCATGAAGATCACCTGAGCCCAGAAGTTCAAGGCTGCAGTGAGCTGTGATCATGCCACTGTATTCCAGTCTGAGTGACAGGGCAAGTCATTATCTCTTAAAAAAAAAAAAAAAAAAAAAAGTCTGGGGAGAAAAACTATGCAGGTCCTCACAGTTTTACTACAAAATCTACATACAATAGAACAGAGGTACTCAAAGTTAGAGAAAAAGGATACGGTGGGTGTATGTTTAGATTTATAAGAAACTGTCAGTTTTCCATAGTAGTTGTACCATGTTACACTCCCACCAGCAATGTAAGAAAGTTCCAGTTGCTTAACATTCCCACTAATATTTGGTGTTGCCAGTGTTTTTAATTTGAATTTCTGATGACCATTCACATGGACTAACTGGTCTTACAATGATCTGTTCAAGTCTTCTAGCCATTTTCATTAGGTTGTCTTTAAATTTTTGAGTTTTCAAAGTACTTCATATATTCTCAATATAAGTCCCTTTGTCCAACATGGGACTTGCAAATATTTTCTCCCAGACTGTAGCTTTTCTTTGCATTCTCTGTTTCTCTCACAGAGCAAACATTTTTTAATTTTTCTGAAGTCTAGTTCATTGATTTTTGTTTTATGGACCATGCTTTTGCTTAACCAAAGGTAATAAAGATTTCCTCTGATATTTTCTAAAACTTTTATAGTTTGTCTTACATTTAAAGCTACAATCTATTTTTGTATAAAATGCAATGTATGTTACAGGCTTTTTGTTTGTTTTTTAGGTTTTTTTTTTTTTTTTTTTTTTTTTTTTTTTTTTTATGTAAGATTCCTAACTTTTCAGCACCATGTATTAAAAAGACTGTCTTTTCTCCTTTGAATTCCCCAGGCACTTTTGTCAAAACTCAATTGACCATATCCATATTACTTTTCCACAAATTGTACCCTATATTTTACACCATTAACCTATGTATCTATACTTTCACCAATACCACACTGCCTTCATGAGTATAGCTTGATAATAAGCCTTAAAATTAAATACTGTGGATCTTCTACCTTTGTTCTTTTTCCATATTGCTTTGGCTATTCTAATTACTTCATCTTTCCTATAAGGTTTAGAATCAGCTGTATATCCTATATATCTTGTTGAGATTATGATTAGAACTGCATTAAATCTGTAAAGAACTTTGAAAAGAAGTGACATCTTAACTATATTGAGTCTTCCAATCCATAAACATAGTATGCCCTCCCTCCATTTTTCAGGTATTCTTTGTTTTCTGTCTCATTTTATAGTTTTTAGTATATAACATAGACCTTGCATAGATTTTGTAAAATTTATACAGATATTTTTGAGCTTTTGTAGACAGTATTGCTGTAAAATTTCAGTTTTCAATTGTTCATTGCTAGTCAGTAGAAACATAACTGATTTATGTATGTTGACCTGGTTTGCGAACCTGATAAATTCACTGAGTTTTAGGAGTAGTAATTTTTGTGTGAGTTTTTTAAAAATAAATTATTTGGAATTTTCTATGTAGGCAATCACGTTGTCTAAGAATAGAGACAATTTACTTCTTCCTTTTCTTTCTATAAGCCTTTTCTTTTTACTTCTTGTCTGATTGCACTGGCTTGAACTTCTAGCAGGATGTTGTTTTATTATTATTATTATACTTTAATTTCTGAGATACATGTGCAGAAAAGGCAGGTTTGTTGCATAGGTATACATATGCCTTGGTGGTTTGCTGCACTCATCAACCTGTCATCTACATTAGGTATTTCTCCTAATGCTATCCCTCCCCTTACCTCCCACCCCCCAACAGGCCCCGGTGTATGATATTCTTCTCCCTGTGCCCATATGTTCTCATTGTTCAACTGCCACTTGTGAGTGAGAATATGCAGTGTTTGGTTTTCTGTTCCTATGTTAGTTTGCTGAGAATGATGGTTTCCAGCTTCATCCACGTCCCTGCAGAGGACATGAACTCATCCTTTTTTATGGATGCATAGTATTCTATGGTTTATATGTGCCACATTTTCTTTAATCAGTCTATCACTGATGGGCATTTGGGTTGGTTCTAAGTCTTTGCTATTGTTAACAGTGCTGTAATAAACATACGTGTGCATGTGTCTTTATAGTAGATTGATTTATAATCCTTTGGGTATATATCCAGTAATGGGATCGTTGGGTCAAATGGTATTTCTGGTCCTAGATCCTTGAGGAATCACCACACTGGCTTCCACAATGGTTGAACAAATTTACACTCCTATCAGTGTAAAAGTGTCCCTATATCTCCACAACCTCCTCCAGCATCCAGTGTTTCCTGACTTTTTAATGATCGCCATTCTAACTGGCGTGAGATGGTATCTCACCGTGGTTTTGATTTGCATTTCTCTAATGACCAGTGATGAGCTTTTTTTCATATGTTTGCTCTGATGATTGTTTCTAAATGTATATGCACCCAATATACGAGCACCCAGATTCATAAAGCAAGTTCTAAGAAACTTACAAAGAGACAGGTCGTGTGTGGTGGCTCACGCCTGTAATCCCAGCACTTTGGGAGGCCGAGGCGGGTAGGTCACCTGAGGTCGGGAATTCGAGACCAGCCTGAACAACATGGAGAAACCTCATCTCTACTAAAAATATAAAATTAGTTGGGTATGGTGGCACATGTCTATTATCCCAGCTACTCGGGAGGCTGAAGCAGGAGAATCACTTGAACCTGGGAGACAGAGGTTGCAGTGAGCCGAGATCACGCCATTGCACTCCAGGCTAGGCAACAAGAGCAAAACGCTGTCTCGGGGGAGAAAAAAAAAGAAAAGAAAGAAAATTACAAAGAGACTTAGACTCCCAGACAATAATCGTGGGAGACTTTAATACCCCACTGTCAATATTAGATCAATGAGACAGAAAATTAACAAGGATATTCAGGACTTGAACTCAGCTCTGGACCAAGCTGACCTAACAGATATCGACAGAACTCTCCACCCTAAATCAACAGAATATACATTCTTCTCAGCACCACATAGCACTTATTCTAAAAATCGACTACATAATTGTAAGTAAAACACTCCTCGGCAAATGTAAAAGAATGGAAATCATAACAAACAGTCTCTCAGACCACAGTACAATCAAGTTAGAACTCAGGATTAAGAAACTCACTCAAACCCACACAACTACACGGAAACTGAACAACCTGCTCCTGAGTGACTACTGGGTAAATAATGAAATTAAGGCAAAAATAAATAAGTTCTTTGAAACCAATGAGAACAAATACACAACATACCAGACTCTCCGGGACACAGCTAAAACAGTGTTTGGAGAGAAATTAACAGCACTAAATGCCCACAGGTGAAACTGGGAAAGATCTAAAATCGACACCCTAACATCACAATTAAAAGAACCAGAGAAACAAGAGCAAACAAATTCAAAAGCTAGTAGAAGACAAGAAATAACTAAGATCAGAGCAGAACTGAAGGAGAGAGAGACTAAAACCCTTTCAAAAAAAATCAATGAATCCAGGAGCTTTTTTTGAAAAGATAACAAAATAGATAGACTGCTAGCCAGACTAATATAGAAGAAAATAGAGAAGAATCAAATAGACACAATAAAAAATGATTTAGAGGATATCACCACTGATCCCACAGAAACACAAACTACCGTCAAAGAATACTATAAACATCTCTACACAGATAAACTAGGAAATCTAGAAGAACTGGATAAATTCCTGGACACAGACACCCTCCCAAGACTAAACCAGGAAGAAGTCGAAACCCTGAACAGACCAATAACAAGTTCTGAAATTGAGCAGTAATTAATAGCCTACCAAACAAACAAACAAAAAAAGCCCAGGACCAGATGGATTCACAGCCGAATTCTACCAAAGATACAAAGAAGAGCTGGTACCATTCCTTCTAAAACTCTTCCAAACAATAGAAAAAGAGGGAATCCTCCCTAACTCATTTTATGAGGCCAGCATCATCCTTATACCAAAACATGGCAGAGACAAAACAAAAAAAGAAAACTTCAGGCCAATATCCCTGATGAACATCCATGCAAAAATCCTCAATAGCAGGATGTTTACTTAGAAGGGACAAGAATAGACACTCTGGTCTTTTTCCTGATTTTACAAGGAAAACATTCAGTCTCTCACTATTAGGCACAAACTTAGCTGTAGGTTTTTTACAGATGGTTTTACAGTCGGGTTAAAGAAGTGGCCTTCTAGTCCTAGTTTGCTAAGCATTTTTAAAAATACGAATAAGTATTAAATGCTGTCAAATACTTTTCCTGTATCTACTGAGATAGTACCTGGTTTTTCTTCTTTAGTGATTTATATAGTGAATTACACTGATTAATTTTCAAATGTTGAACCAGCCTTGTATTCCTGGAATGAACCCTACCTGGTCATGATATATTTATCCTACTGATGGATTTTACTTGCTTATTACCTTATTTTGTTGAGATTTTTACATCTATATTAATGAGGGACAGTTGTCTGTAGTTTCCTTTTCTTCAAATGTTTGTCTGGATTTTGTATTAGAGCAATGCCAGCCTCATAAACACAGCTGAGAAGTACTCCCTCCCCTTCTATTTTCTATAAGCAATTGTGTGGAATTGGAATCATTTCTTCTTGTGAGTTTGACAGCTTATATCTTTCAAGGGAATAGTTCATTTCATCTCAGTTGTCAAATTAAGTTGTTTATAGTAATCCCTTATTCTCCTTTTAACATCTATAGGTCAGTAGTGATATCCTGATGATACTGGTAATTTTTGTCTTGTCTTTTTATTCTTGGTCAGCCTAGCTAGAAATTTATCAATTTGATCCTTTTCAAAGAACCAGCTTTAGGTTTGATTTTTCTCTATTGTTTCACTGTTTGCACTAATTTGTCTTCATTATTTCCTACTCTGTTTGCTTTTGAGTTTGCTCTTCCATTTCTATTTTCTTAAGTCAGACTCTTACATTATTGACCTGAGATTATTCTTCTTTTCAAATTTAATGCATTTAATGCTACAAATTTCCCTTGAAACACTGCTTTGGCTGAATTTCACAAATTTTGATATGTTGTATTTTCATTTTCTTCCAGGTCAAAATATTTTCTACTTTCCCTTCTGTTCTATGTTATTGATTTTTATTTTGATTCCATTATGGTCAGAGAACATACTCTATATGATTTCAATTCTTTTAAATTTGTTAAGGTTTGTTTTATAATATATAGCCTATTTTGGTAAATGTTTTAGAACTTGAAAAGGATGTGCATTCTGTCGTGACTAGCTCATGCTGTTTGCTATGCCATGAATAATAAAGTCCTCTGTCTCTAACCTAGGAATTTCATGTCTTTGCTGGCATCCAAAAAAACTGTAACATACTAGTTTGTAACAACAGTACTATATTAGCTTTCTATGCTAATATGACAAATTACCATAAATTTAGCATCTTAAAGCAATACAAGCTTATTACCTCCCAGTTCTGCAGGGCAGAAATCTGGTTACAGTGTGACTCAGCTGAGTCCTGTGCATACAGTCTCACAAGGCCAAAAGTCAAGGTGTTAACACAATTAAATTACTTTCTAGAGTCTCTGGGGATGAGTCAGCTTCCAACTTCATTCAGAACATTAGCTGAATTCAATTCCTTGTGGTAAAGGGACTGAGGCTTTCACTCCCCTGCTGGCTGTCAAGAAGGAACTGCTCACCTCCTCAAGGCCAACTGCATGCCTCATCATGTTACCACCTCCATCTTCCAATCAGCAATGGCACATTGAGTTCTTCTCAAGCTTTGAATCTTTCTGACTTCTGCTGCATGTCTTCTCATTCTAGCTAAAGAAAATTATTTGCTTTTAAGGGTTCACATAATTAGACTGGGACTATCTAGATAATTCAAGATACTGTCAATATCTTAAGGTCCATCCCTACCTTAACTATATCTGCAAAGTCATGTGTGCTATGTTTAACATAAAAAATTCACAGGTTCCAGGATTTAGAGTATGGATATCTTTGGGGCCAGTCTGGCTACCATGCAGACTCAGAAATTGAGTCCACTGGAGAATTATTTATATTTTTATATTTTCAGTTCTAAGTATTCCATTTTTCTACAACTTCTATTTCTTTGCTGAGAACTTCCAACATTCTATTTGTTTTAAGAATAGTTACTTCATGGCATGCAGTTATAACAAATGCTTTACATTCTGTCATAAATTCAACACCTAGGTCATCCTGGGGCTGACAACTGTTGCCTTTTCTTGTATAAACTGTTGAGATTTTAGTAATTTTTATATGCTAATTTTGAGTTATATCCTGAGCATTTTGAATATTATATTATAAATTCTGGATCCTCTTAAAATCTTCCAGAGAATGCTGATATTTTTGTTTATTTCAGCAGGCAAGGAATCCAATTAGGTTCAAGGCACATATCGCAGCCCTCCTTCTGGGGTTCCAGTGTTAGTTCAGTTTTAAAGTCTTTGCAGTGCTACCACATGTACACAAACTGCAGGGGCAAATCTGAAACCTGGATGATTGTCGGTCAGTTCTCAAAGCCTCTGATACGCAGGCCGTTCCTGCATGTGCAACACAGAAGTGAGCCAACTATAGCCTTATGAAGATGCCCTTCTTGAGCTCCATACCCCTATAATTTCCCCCATAATCTCCAGCTCCCAGGGGTCCCTTTTCATTATACTGGAGCTAAGAGTCTAGGATGTTAACCTCTGCATACTATCATGTACTTCCCACAACTGGGCCTGCCTCTGGACAAAAAGCATTTTTCCTATTTTTAAATTGGTTATTTGTCATAATATTGTTACACTGTAAGAGTTCTTAATATATTCTTGGTACAGTTCTTTTCTCAAGTGTATTTTTTTTGCATATGTGTGTCTGCTTGTGGCCTGCCTTTTTAATTTTCTTAATGGTATATTTAAAAGAGCAAAATATTTTAATTTATTTAAGAAGTGTTTTATTTTGGACTAATTTGAGACTTATAAAAATGTTACAGAATAGTACAGTTTTCTTATATCCGTCATCAAACTTCATTATAATACAAACATTTTACATAACCATATTATAGTAATCGGGAAGAAGAAGGAAATTAACATGAGTACAATATCATTAGCTAAACTAAAAACCTTATTCAAAATTCACCATTTTTTCCACTAATGTCTCTTTTCTGTTCCAAGATCCTATCCAGGATCCCATGCTGCATTTTAACTGCTATTCCTCCTTAGCAACTTCCAGTCTCTATAATACTTTCTTAGACTTTCCTTTCCTTTCATAACCTGGAAACTTTTGAAGAGTACTAACCAGTTAAATTTTAGAGAATGTCTCCAAATTTGGATCTGTCATGGTTTCTCATGATTAAAGTGCGATTATGCATTTTGGGCAAAAATACCACAAAAATTACATTCGTTCTTCTTTGCATATCATATCAGAAGGTTTAGGGTGTCAACATGTATTATTACTGATGATGTTTACCTCGATCTCTTGGTTAAATAGAACATGACACTGTAAAGATACTACAAAGTTTTTCTTTGTAGTCACTAAGTATGCTAGGGGAGATAGTGTGAGACTATGCAAATGCTATTTCTCTCCTCAAACTTTCATCAACTAATTTTAGCATCTATTGGCAGATTCTGTCAGTAACGTTTACTACTACAATATTTCCGTAATGTGATTGTCTTTTTTTTTTTTTTTTTTGAGACAGAGTTTCACTCTGTCACCCAGGCTGGAGTGCAATGGCGTGATCTCAGCTCACTGCAACCTCCACTGGCTGGGTTCAAGTGATTCTCCTGCCTCAGTCTCCCAAGTAGCTGACATTACAGGTGCCCACCTCCAGGCCTGGCTAATTTTTTGCATTTTTAGTAGATATGGGGTTTCACCATGTTGGTCAGGCTAGTCTCGAACTCCTGATCTCAGGTGACCCACCCGCCTGGGCCTCCCAAAGTGCTGGGATTACAGGTGTGAGACATCACGCCTGGCCCATAATGTGATTCTTTTTTTTCCCTCTTTTCTCCAACATTTATTAATTAGAATTCTACTACAAGGAAGTTATCTTTTCTCTCCTATTTATTTATTTAACCCATCTATTTATATCAGCTTGAACTCATGAATATTTTACTTCAAAAGTTAGCACACTTTTTCTGGAAAGGGCTAGACAGTAAACATTTTATGCTCTGTGGGCCAGTTTCTGTTACAAGTACTCAACTGAGCTATTATAACACTAAATCAGCCATAGATAATACGTAAACCATGCATTCCCATTGGGAGCAATATCATCTCTGAAGGGGCAAAAATTAGTTCTTAAATGCATAGAGGTCTGATTGCATAAAGCACAGAAATACATTCAATACAGGAACTGATATACAGCATATCTGTGCTATTAAAATTTTGTAGTGGGTGAGGGCATTGATATAGCTGAATCTGTGTCCCCAACCAAATCTCATGTTGAAATGTAATCCCCAGCGCTGGAGGTGGAGCCTGATAGGAGGTGACTGGATCATGGGGTAGTTTCTCATGAATGGTTTACACCATCCTCTCAGTGCTGTTCTCATGATACTGAGTTCTCATGAGATCTCCCCACCCCGCTTCCTTCTACTCTAGCCATGTGAAGTGCCTTGCCTCCCCTTTGCCTTCTGCCATTACTGGAAGCTTCCTGAGACCTCCCCAGAAGCAGAAACTGCTATGCTTCCTATACAGCCTACAGAACTGTGAGCCAGTTAAACCTCTTTTCTTTATAAATGGCCCAGTCTCAGGTATTTCTTTATAGCAGTATGAGACTGGACTAATACAGGTGTTTAGGGAAAGACAATCTCTAAAAGGGCTCCTTAGGGGGCAGTAATAAAAAAGCAGTTGTAAAATACTGAGGTAACAAATAGTCATATCTGCATTCCAATAAAACCTTATTTACAAAAAATAGGTGGCAGGCCAGATTAGCCTATAGTCTGTTGTTTGATGAGCTCTGTTTTATTCTATGAGTTAAAATTCAATACTACCATTATTTATTTTGTAGCTCAAATTGTTCCATCTTTGGCCTTCAGAAGATCTTGAGGTCAGCTTCCATTTTCTTTTAATAAGCCATCATCTCCTTTTGAGCGCTTACTTTCTTGTGCCACAAAATATTCCAATATTTTTTCTGCCCTAGCTCTATAATCAACTACTTCTCTAGGAAGCCCTAGTTCCTTTTATTGAACACTGGTGTTTATAGAACAAGATCTGGATGCTAGAAGTAATCATTGTTATTGGAAGACTAGTGCTTTTGGGCTGTCTCAGCAGACAGAACTAGAAAATATATTTATGTATACGAACCCATGCATACATTCTATAGTCTGTACACATAGATAAATTCTGTAAGTATTTAAAAATCATGAATTTGTATCAACACTTCAGATTCTAATCCAAAACCACAGGGTTCATTTAAGACTTCTCCCTTTATTTATAACTTCTTACTCCAAGAGTGAGAAAGTAGGCTCTCATAATCTAAGGTCTATTTACTTTAGTAGACACAAAGACAGTTCAGAATTGGTAGCCCTGTGGAGAACAATTTTACTAACTAGATTATAGCATTATGTGCAGCTTTTTTTTTTTTTTTTTGTCTTTATCCTTACAGTTAAGATACTGTGAAGACGCTGTTTTTCAGTCATTTAGGTTCATTGTTTGCGACAAAGCTCAGCAGCAGCGGAGAGGAAAGAGCGTTCGTGTAACAGCGGCTGAAATTTGATTCTTTTTCTCTTTTTACTCACAGTCATTTTGCAGTTTTGCTATTCTCTGTTTAAGTAATGCTGGGGCTATGGTTTGCACAGAAAGTCTGAGGAAGAGAGGTAGTAACCTCCCTACCTGCCATTGTCTTCAGTTATCCAGAGGTCTGATGTTATTTTAATGAGGTTCAATTTATAATTTTACTTTTTATAATTCATGCTTTTTGTGTTCTATTTCCTATGCTTTTTCTAGAAATTTTATAGTTTTACCTCTCACATTTTAAATTTTATATATGGTGAGGTATATGCTGGGGTTCATTTTTTCCTCATAAGAGATATTCAGTTGTTTTTCACATCATTTGTTGACAAAAGATCATTCAGTACAGAGAAAAAATGCTGATGTAGGTTAAGGTGAGAATGGTTCTGAAACAGGGAAAAGAGAGCGGGATCTAGTACACAAGCAGTAGGATTAATATTGGATAGGAGCTGAATGTATTACTTTTGGACAGTTGGAATCTGAAGATTCTCTTCTGATTGGTCCAATTTTCTTAATGAGAATGAAAGCATGAGTGTTGTTCAGGTATCCTTCAGGTCAACTTAATATCTTAATATCTTATAGTTAAGTTTTATCCACATAATGCCTAGTATATTGCCGAACGTATAGTGAAACTCAACATTTATGGATTAATTTGGGAGACAAATGACAGATGTAATCATCTGAAGGTATATTCCCATTCTAAAACATTTAACAATCCATATTGTGACACTATCATCTGAAATATATGGAAAGAACAGATTTGTAAAAGTTCTTCTTCCTATTAATATTGCTGAGTAATGGAAATTAATTAGGTATAAGCACTGTCATCAAATCCCACAACTACATATTAAGTTGCTTTAAGTATTTAATCTCTAAATTTATCACAACTGTAAGGAAATAACATGTTAAACAAACAAAGTGAGCTATTATCTTCTTCATAAATCTCCCTTCTTATATGCAAATATATCAATGTTCCTTTACATTTATCTCACACCTCTCAAATGAGCACTGTACACTAGTAGACAACTTTATTAAACACTTAGCTGATAAATACGCATCCCTCTCTCAACCTCCGAACTTCCACATGAGCACAGTTCCCCACTATCAACTTCTGCCTGCAGCAGATAAGCCTGTCTTGTACTTAATGATTAATATAGATGAAATTAAAAGAGACACTTCATTCCCACGAAATTCACTAAACTAACTGTACTGGCAGGTTCTGACTTCTCTTTATGTCTATACTCCTTGAACTCTCTGCTTGTGTTCTAGGTCCCATTCTCCTTAGTTTCAAGTACTTTACTCCTAGAACTATGCTTTCTGGAATTATTGCTTCCTCACTATTGAGTCATTCCTATTACCATTCAATACCATTAAAAAACAACTCCCTTGACCAATTACCCATCATCCCGTTTCTGTGCTCCTCATGCAAAGCAAAACTTCTCAAAAGAGGTGTCTCATCTTTTTCACTCCCTTTATTGTGTCAACATACTTCAAGTAGGCTTTCATCTCTTCTCCTTCACTGAAACGGTTTTTTCCAGGTCATGTATGACATTGCCAAATCTAATGATAAACTGTATGTCCTTATTCCCCTCTACTTTTCAGTAGTATTTGACATAACTGACCACTCATGTTTTTGAAAGATTTTCCTCTCCAGGCTTCCCTGACTTCACAGTTTATCAGCCCTTCCTTTTCTGTCTCCACTGGTAGGCATTATCTCCTGCACCCCACCTCTGAATGTTAAAGTATGAGGGATTTGTCTTGGCTATCTTCCCTTCCTTTCCCAGGTGATTTCATCCAATCCCACAACTTTAAATGCATACAGACGGTGATAACTCCCAACCCTATATCTCTAGGTCAGCACAATGGATACATTCCTATACATCCTAAAGAGAATCTGATTTCCTCCTTGCCTTAGTAAATGGTATCATCATCCATTCAATTGCTCAGACCAAGAAGCTAAATTTCATCCTCACTACTTATCTTTTCCTCACTCATCTCATGCATTCTATTAGCCTGTCCTACTGGCTCTATCATCACTGTCATTTCTGCTACAATCTTAATCTGAACTTAATCTTAATACATCACAACTACTTCAGTAGCCTTCTGGCTACCTACCATTATTCCTCTATTGCTTCCCTTTAGAGCTTTCTCAACATAGCCATAGTGATCTTTTTAAAATTACATAAATCTGATCTCATCATTTACCTCAGTAAAACCCAATAGCTTCCTACTGAATTAGAATGAACCTGAACTAAGATGGCACTTTCAAACCTTTGTAAGATACGCCCTCAGCCAGACGTGGTGGCTCACGCCCGTAACAGCACTTTGGGAGGCCGAGACCGGCAAATCACGAGGTCAGGAGTTCAAGACCAGAATAGCCAATGTGGTGAAACCCGTCTCTACTAAAGACACAAAAAATTAGCCGGGTGTGATGGTGCGTGCCTGTAATCCCAGCTACTGGGGAGGCTGAGGCAAAAGAATCGCTTGAACCTGGGTGGCGGAGGTGGCAGTGATCCAAGATCGTGCCACTGCACTCCAGCCTGGGTGACAGGGCGAGACTCCATCTCAAAAAAAAAAAAAAAAGATATGCACTCACTGACTTCTCAAACCTTTGCTCCTACCATTTTTCCTCTTGTTTACTATACTCCAGCCACATTGGCCTTTCTGTCCCTTAAAATGGCCAAGTTCATTATGCTATCAAAGTCTCTGTCTGGACCTCCCAAATCTTTGCCGCATTCATATTATTCATGCTTTGGGGCAAATGTAACTTGCTCAGAGAAGCTTTCCCTACCTACCCCTAGTCATCCCAACATACTCTGTCCATTACTCTAAGTATTTCATGTTTCTCCTCATGCTTACTCCTTCAGAGGTATCTGCATTCCAGTGTTACAAGGCAGGCACTATGTTTCACTTGATCTTTTAACAATCCAATCTGCCTTTAAATTCAGCCAAACCCACTGCAGCTACTCCACGAGTCTGCTGAAATCATCACCTGAGGCACTGGGTACCAGTACACCTCACTTGATATCATCCAGAATGCACATAATTATGACCTTCCAGGTCCGCTGCGAGTGAGCATTTTTCTGGACTGATGATGCAGGATATCTGTCTTTCAGTGTTTTCAGCTCATGATGATACTGAGCAGATCCACCAATAGAAAACAAAAATTTTGCTTGGTAATAAATCTCCAAACAAGGAATATCCAGCGTGGGAGGGTCTTAGGCAAGAAGCACAAAGTATTTAAGGGGGTCCCAGTACTTACCCACATTGTTATATAATGCACAATAGTAAATGAATGGATTTGGCTAGGTCCTAAGTTTTTTTTCAGGTTGACTCCTAGCCCAGCAGCTGAACGTGGATTACTATTAAATCCAGAGCAGTGGTTTTCAACTCTGCCTGCATATTACAATCGTTTGAGAGGCCTAAAAATTAAAAACGGAAGCAAACAATAAACAATACCTGGACCCCAACCTAAACAAATTAAATCACAATTTCTTTGGGTAAGGCTTGGCCACTGGTGGTTTTATTTTGTTTGTTTTCTTTTAACTTTCTATTAAGCAGCCAGGGTTGAGAATCAGGAATCTGGAGCAGTGTTCTCAAACTTTAGACTATATTAACATCACCTGGAGGTGATAAAAACTTACTACTGGGGCCGGGCATGGTGGCTCATGCCTGTAATCCTAGCATTTTGGGAGGCCGAGGCGGGCAGATCACCAGAGGTTAGGAGTTCAAGACCAGCCTGGCCAATGTGATAAAACCCCATCTCTACTAAAAGTACAAAAATTAGCTGGGTGTGGTGGCGGGTGCCTGTAGTTCCAGCTACTTGAGATGCTGAGGCAAGATAATCGCTTGAACCCAGGAGGCGAAGGCTGCAGAGAGCCGAGATTGTGCCACTGCACTCCAGCCTGGGCGATGAGAGCGAGACTCTGTCTCAAAAAAACAAAAAACAGAAAACAAAAACAAACAAACAAAAAAATACACAACTGATTACTCTAGGGCTCCACACCTAGAGTTTCTAATTTGGTAGATCTGGAGTGAGCCCAGAGAATTTGTGTTTTTCAATAACTTTCCAGATGATGCTAATGTTGCTAGTCTGAAGACCACACTTTTCAGAAGCAAGAATCTAGGGCTGCCAGCTATGTGTCATTTTTTAATAACCAAGTAAAGTAGAAACTGCTGGAACAAATCTGTTTTTAAGAAATGTTATGAATACATAATAGTTATACATTGGAACAAATCTTGAAAGAGGCTAGTTTTGTGTACCAAAAATGACATGACTCATTTTCTCATCTTCTTCCGGCTCTGCCTTTCCTGGGCATACACAGTCTTTTGGGGAATCTTATGATTACAATATAATTATGGCAAAACTTCACTAAGGTGAAGCAGTCCTCATCTTATTTGACACAGCTGATTACTCCTTTCTGCCTGAAATACTCTCTTCACTTGACTTCCATGATCCTACACTCTTGGTTTTCCTCATGTTTCTCTGGCCACATTTTTGTCAGTTGTTCATTTCCCCTACATTAAAATGTTGGAGTGCCACAGAAATCCATTTTTTAGATCCTTTATCTAAACTCACTCCTTCAATGGTCTCATCTAGGTTCATGGCTTTCAATACTGTCTATATGCTGATAACATTAAAATCTATACCAGCTCAGATAGTTTCCCTGAATTATAGACATGTATGTTCAACTGCCTAATTTAAAACCCCACTTGATTGTTTATTAGATAATCTCAAACCGAACACTTCTAAAACAGAGTTGCTCGGTCAAAGTCACAAGGCCCCTGTTTCAGGCCCTAGCTACCAGACGACATTTTTATTCCCTGGGACAGAAGGGAACCTGCTGCCTTGAAGGGAAGGACCTACTCCTGGCAGCATTCACCATCTGCTAACTGAAGAGCCCTTGGGCCCTGAATAACCAGTAGCAATACCCGGGTACTATATCAAGGGTCTTGAGTGAGCCTCTGAGGTTTGCTGGCTTCAGGTAGGATACAGTACATTATCAGCTGTGGTGTCCATGGGGCGAAACTCTTTTTGCTTGAGAAAAGCAGAGAGAAAAGTAAAGATGACTTAGTCTTGTACCTTAGGTACCAGCATGGCCATAGGGGTAGGTAGATCACCAAGTGGGCTCTTGGGGTCCCCCATTCCAGAACCTGACTCTTGGATGGCATTTCTGGACCTGCCCTGGGGCAGAAGGGAGCCCACTGCCCTGAAAAGTGAGTCCCGGACTAGGCAACATTCACCACAAGCTGACTTATGAGTCCTTGAGCCTTAAGGGAACACTAGCAGTAGTCTGGTAGTACTCTCCATGGCCTGTGGTGGCTGTAGGGTGAGGCTCCTCTGTCTTTAGAGAGAAGAGTAGGAAGGACTGTGTCTTGTGGTTTGAATGCCAGCTCATCCACAGTACAATAGAACACCAGGTAGACTTCTAAGGTTTTTGACTCTAGTCCCTGACTCATGGATGGTACCTGTGGACCCACCCAAGCCTGGGGGAACTCACAGCGCTGAAAGGAAGCACACTGGCCTGGCTGGCTTTACCACCTGATTGTAGAACCCCAGGGCCTTGAGCAAACATAGGCAGTAACCAGGGACTGATTACAGCAAGCCTTGGGCAAGACACAGTGCTGTGCTGTCTTCAGGTCTGATCCAGCACCATCATAGTGATGGTGGCCACAAGGGTGATTATGTCATTCCACCCTCAGCTTTAAGTGGCTCAGAATATATATAGATAGAGAGAAAGAGAGAGAGAGAGAGAGAGAGAGAGACCATTTGTTTGGGAGAAAGTAAGAGAGAGAGACTCCATTTGTCTGGGAGAAAGTAAGAGAAATGAGTAAGAGTGTGCCTGCCTGGTAATCCAGAAAATTCTCTTGGATCTTGTCCAAGACCATCAAGGTGGCACCTCTATTAGTCTGCAAGAACTACAGCATTACTGGGCTTGGGGTGCCCCCGAAAGCAGATACAACTTAGATCACAACACCCAAGTTCTTTCGGATATCTTGGAAAGGCTTTCCCAAGAAGGACAGGTACAAACAAGCTCAGTGAAGACAACAATAAATACCTAACTCTTCAATGCCCAGACACCAAAGAACATCTAAGCATCAACACCATCCAAGAAAACACGACCTCACCAAAGAACTAAATAAGCTACCAGGGATCAATCCTGGAGAAACAGAGAGATGTGACCTTTCAGAAAGAGACTTCAAAATATAGCTGTGTTGAAGAAACTCAAAGAAATTGAAGATAACACAGAGAAGGAAATCAGAATTCTGTCAGATACATTTAACAAAGAGACTGAAATAATTTACAAGAACCAAACAGAAATCCTGGAGCTGAAAAAATACAATTGGCATACTGAAGAATGCATCCAAGTCTTTTAATGACAGAATTGATCAAGCAGAAGTATTAGTGAGCTTGAAGACAGGTTATTTTAGTTAGAGAAGACAAAAGAAAAAATAAAAAACAATGAAATGGGTTGGGCATGGTGGCTCACACCTGTAATCCCAGCACTTTGGGAGGTCGAGGCAGGTGAATTGCTTGAGCCCAGTAGTTCAAGACCAACATGTGCAACATGGCAAAACCCTGTCTATACCAAAAAAAAAAAAATTGACTGGGCATAGTGGCACATGACTGTAGTCCCAGCTACTCAGAAGGCTGAGGTGAGAGGCTCACTTGAGTCTGGGAGGCAGAGGTTGCAGTGAGCTGAGATTACACTACTGCACTCCAGCCTGGGTGACACAGCAAGACCCTGTCTCAAAAATTAACAAACAGAAACAACAACCAAAACAATGAAGCACCCCTACAGGATCTAGAAAATAGTCTCAAATGGGCAAATAAAAGAGTTACCAGCTTTAAAGAGGAGCTAGAGAAACAGACAGGAGTAGAAAGTTTATTCAAAGTGATAACAACAGAAAAAGATATGCCCAAACCTAGAGAAAGATATCAGTATCCAAGTACAAGAAGGATATAGAATGCCAAGCAGATTTAACCCAAAGAAGACTACTTCAAGGCATTTAATAGTCAAACTCCCAAAGATCACGGATAAAGAAAGGGTCCTAAAAGAAGCAAGAGAAAAGAAACAACACACAACAGAGCTCCAGTACATCTCGCAGCAGACTTTACAGTGGAAACCTTACAGGCCCAGAGAGAGTGGCATAATATATTTAAAGTTCTGAAGTAAAAAAAGTTTACCCTAGAATAGTATATCCGGTGAAATTATCCCTCAACACGAAGGAGAAACAAAGACTTCCCCAGACAAACAAAAGCGGAGGGATTTCAACACCAGACCTGTCCTACAAGAAATGCTAAAAGAAGTACTTCAATCAGAAAGAAAAGGACATTAATGAGCAATAAGTAATCACAAGTGAGTTTTGAAGGTACAAAACTCACTGGTAATAGTAAGTACACAGAAAAACACAGAATATTATAACATTGCAACTGTAGTGTGTAAACTACTCTTATACTAACTAGAAAGACTAAATGAACCAATAAAAATAATAACTACAACACTTTTTATGACATAGGCAGTACAATAAGATATAAATAGAAATAACAAAAAGTTAAAAAGCAGGAGGATAGGCCAGGCACAGTGGCCCATGCCTGTAATCCCAGCACTTTGGGAGCTGAGGCAGGCAGATTGCTTGAGCCCAGGAGTTCAAGACCAGCCTGGGAAACATGGCAAAATTCGTCTCTACAAAAAATAAAAAAATCAGCCACACATGGTGGCACACACCTGTAGTCCCAGCTACTCAGGAGGCTGAGATGGGAGGGTCACTTGAGCCTGGGAAGTCAAGGCTGCAGTGAGCCACGACTGCGCCACTGTACTCCTTCCTGGGCAAAAGAGTGAGATCCTGTCTCAAAAAATAAAACAAATTTTTTAAAATGAGGGGACCAAGTTAGGGCACAGAGTTTTAGTTTTCTCTTTGTTTGTTTATATGAACAGTGTTAAGTTGTTATCAGCTTAAAATAATGGATTATAAGATAGCATTTGCAAGTCTCATGGTAACCTCAAACCAAAAGACATAAAATGGATACACAAAAAATAAAAAGCAGAAAACTAAATCATATCACCAGAGAACATAACCTTGTCTAAAATAAGACCTGAAGGAAAGAAGGAATAAAAGACAATGAAACAACAAGAAAACAAGTAACAAAAGAGCAAGAGTAAGTTCTTACTTATCAATAACAATAAAGATTTGCTTAATATTGTATGGATTCCTGCATGTTTGGGGCTCTCTTCAGGTATACAAGAGTTGAAAACTTCAATTTGAGTGTACAACTTTTCTCAGAAGCCATTGTGGTTTGCCCAGTTAGGTATATATTATATCGACAATTCTGTTATTTTCTGTTTCTGGACATAGAACTGTGGAAGGATAAGAAGTGGTAAGTGGCCCGGTAAGGTAGCTCACGCCCGTAATCCCAGCACTTTGGAAGGCCGAAGTGGGCAGATCACGAGGTCAGGATATCCAGGCCATCCTGGCAAACATGGTGAAACCCTGTCCCTACTAAAATACAAAAAATTAGCCGGGCGATGTGGCGCGTGCCTGTAGTCCCAGCTACTCAGGAGGCTGAGGCAGGGGAATCACTTGAACCAGGGAAGCGGAGGTTGCAGTAAGCCGAGAACGTGCCACTGCACTCCAGCCTGGCGACAGAGCAAGACTCCATCTCAAAAACAAAACAAAACAAAACAAAACAACAACAAAAAAAGTGGTAAGTTAAATATTTCAGGGATCAATAATGCAGTTTATCAAAGATATTTAGGTTTTCTCCATTTTAAGCATATAACATGATTTCATTTTTGGGCTTCTTTGTGGTTGGTTGAAACAATGTTATCAGTTTTTGGGGTTTCTTTCAAATGAGTTAGGAGCCTATGTGATGAATGTTACTTCCATGCTAAAGTATTTAGATTGTAGATTGGATATGTGAGAATATTTAGAGCTCTCTTTTCTTCTGGCACAAGCAACCGTCAATGCTCAAGGTAATCACTGCTCCATTAGTCTGTGTTCAAGACTAACCACAAAGAACAGAACCTTTAGGAAAACTAATTAATAACGGGTATGAAAAATATACCTTCATTATTAAGCGATCCAGGTTTTGGGGATATTTGTTACCATACCAAAATTTAGTCTATCTTGACTGATTAAAGCATTCTCCTAAGATCTTTTCTCCTGAAGCCATAAAGTAAAACTATGAGTATCATATCAGAAGTTTAAATATAGTACAGAAATATAGATTTACTCAACAGAAAGGAACTGAACCAGATCCTGCCTTCTGCCACTGATAAGTTATGTGACGTATGGCTAATTACTTAATGTCCAATAGTATCATCAGTTTATATAATAAAGGCTAACAAGCGATAATGGCACGTCTTTCCTTTTATTTACGTCATTCCCAAGAAAATGAGTTGGTTCTCTGTCATCTTTAGAAGGTGACCAATTACCTTGAACTTGAATTGACTGCAATTCTTACCCTAATTAAAAAACTCAAATTGTCCCATGTAGAAGTCACTTCGTATTGGCTCCTTGGAACTTTGTGTGTCACCCTACTAGCCTTTTATATGTCCTGCACTCTCTGATGTCAAGATATTCTAGGCGCAAACCAGGAATCAGCTACTTCTCCATGAATCCTTAGTTTTTATCTTGAAGAATGAATTTTAAGACCAGAGTCTGGGACTTGCTATCTATACTGGCTTTGTCACATTTTTTGTAAACTTTCAGTGGATAGAACTAGGTAAAAAAACATATTCATATATGATACATTGTGAGTTCATATGGACATTTCCAATTCAAATTCAGAACTACAAAATTTTTACTTCTATGTTACTGTGAGGAAATAATTCTCCATGGATGTCTCATGTTTCTGAAAAAAAAAAAATTCTTTTTTTTGAAATGGAGTTTTGCTCTGTTGCCCAGGATGGAGTGCAATGGTGCAATCTTGGCTCACTCTGCAACCTCCACCTCCCAGGTTCAAGAGATTCTCCTGCCTCAGCATCCCAAGTAACTGTGATTACAAAAGCACACCACCACACCAGCTAATTTTTGCATTTTTAGTAGAGATGGGGTTTCACTATGTTGGTCAGCCTGGTCTTGAATTCCTGACCTTTAGTGATCCACCTGCCTCAGCCTTCCAAAGTGCTGGGATTACAGGCATAAGTCACCGCACCGAGCCCATGTTTCTTAAAATTTTGAATGCAAAGGTATTAACTTTGTTCTAGACTATTTTTTGAAGGATATTTGTACAGCAAACAGACTTGAAAAATAAAGATAATATCTCCCTCTGGACAAAGGGTAGATTTGTTTACTGTTCAGTATAAAAAACGTCTCTCTCTCCAGCGCAAAGGACACTGTATCACTCAGGGTTCTGCGGAGAAACAGAACTAATAGAATATATACAAAGGGATTTATTTCAAGGAATTGGCTCACGATTGTGGGGACTGACAGGTCTAAAATCCACAGGGCAGGGCGGCAGTTGATGTTGCAATCTTTTCTTTTTTTTTCTTTTGAGATGGAGTCTCTGTCACCCAGGTTGGAATGCACAGGCATGATCTCGGCTCACTGCAACCTCCACCTTCCAGGTTCAGGTGATTCTCCTGCCTCAACCTCCCAAAGTGCTGGGATTACAGGCGTGAGCCACCGTGCCTGGCTGAGTGGGGCCCCTTATACAGAATAATCTCCTTTCCTGAAAGCCAACTGATAAGATGTTAATCATATCTATAAAATACCTTCACAGCTCACTTAATGTTTGATTAAATCATCTGGTACTATATAACCTAGTCAAGATGACACAGAAAACTAACTATCACAAGCAGGTTTGTTTGCAGCCTATTATAAAAGATTCAGTTTCCATAAACCCCAGGTTACTTAGCTGTGATGGAAACTCACAATTTAGGCTCCTGTATATCACCCTGTGGGTTTAGGTGGGCAAAGATTACTGACACAAACACAGTGCTCATGCTGTTTGCTGTGCATATATGAAGTGATAAACCCTTTTGTTTCTGACCCAGAAGCTGATGTGTTCCGTCAGCATCCAAGAAATTGTGGTAGGTTCCTAGTAACTTTCCAGTAGGGTAAAACTGCAGTTAAGTTCACAGTTCTTGACAGTTACTCCTGATTTTTCTTCTTCCATCCTGAGAATTTTGGTTCTCAAATATAATAGATTAATAAATTAGAATGTCCCAAAATTACTGATTTGTTTTATCCCACCTTGCACACACCACAGACTCAGAATAACAATGCCAATGATACCACGGTGTCCTGAATTGGATCCTTCTGGTGGGTTCTTGGTCTCGCTGACTTCAAGAATAAAGCTGTGGACCCTTGCAGTGAGTGGTAAAGTTCTTAAAGACGGTGTGTTCGGAGTTTCTTCCTTCTGGTGGGTTCGTGTTCTCACTGACTTCAGGGATGAAGCTGCAGACCTTTGCAGTGAGTGTTACAGCTCTTAAAGCCAGCGCGTCTGGAGTTGTTCGTTCCTCCCGGTGGGTTCGTGGTCTCGCTGGCTTCAGGAGTGAAGCTGTAGACCTTTACAGTGAGTGTTACAGCTCATAAAGGCAGTGCAGACCCAAAGAGTGAACAGCAACAAGATTTATTGCGAAGAGCGAAAGAACAAACCTTCCACAGCGTGGAAGTGGACCGAAGCAGGTTGCCGCTGCTGGCTTGGGTGGCCAGCTTTTATTCCCTTCTTTGGCCCTGCCCACGTCCTGCTGATTGGTCCATGCTACAGAGCACTGCTTGGTCCACTTGACAGAGTGCTGACTGGTCCATTTTTACGATGCTGATTGGTGCATTTACAAACCTTTAGCCAGACACAGAGCACTCATTGGTGTGTTCACAATCCTTTACTAGACAGAAAAGTTCTCCAAGTCCTCAGCTGACCCAGAAGCCCAGCTGGCTTCACCTCTCACTACCACTAATTATAATTACTAAAAATCGTCACTTATTTTGTATATCCTTATCCCCTTTCTGCATTTCTTATTGATATGCTTTGGCTGTGTCCCCACCCAAATCTCATCTTGAATTGTAGTTCTCATAATCTCCAGTCATGGGAGGGACCTGGTCGAGGTAACTGAATCATGGTGACAAGTACTCTCATGCCATTCTCATGATAGTGAGTTCCCATGAGATCTGATGATTTTATAAGGGGCTTTTCCCCGTCTTCACTCTCTACTTGTCCTTGCTGCTACCATGTGAAGAAGGACTTGTTTCCTTCCCCTTCTGCCATGACTGTAAGTTTCCTGAGGCTTCTCCAGCCCTGCAGAACTGTGAGTCAATTAAACTTCTTTCCTATATAAATTACCCAGTCTTGCTTATGTTTTTATTAGCAGTGTGAGAACAAACTAATTCAGTTGTTTTAGTTTGTTAGATTGGTAAAGATACCCAAAAATGTGGAAGCAACTTTGTAACTGGGTAACTGGCAGAGGCTAGAACAGTTTGGAGGGCTCAGATGAAGATAGGAAAATGTGGGAAAGTTTGGAACTTCCTAAAGACTTGGAAGGCTCAGAAGACAGGAAGATGTGGGAAAGTCTGGAATTTCCTAGAGACTTGTTGAATGGCTTTGACTAAAATGCTGATAGTGATATGGACAAAAAGGTCCACCCTGAGGTGGTCTCAGATGGAGAAGAGGAACTTGTTGGCAACTGGAGTAAAGATCAATCTTACTATGCAAAGAGACTGGCAGCATTTTGCCCCACCCTAGAGATCTGTGGAACACTGAATTTAAGAGAGATGATTTAGGGTATCGGGTGGGATAAATTTTTAAGCAACAAAGCATTCAAGAGGAAGCAGAGCATAAAAGTTTGGAAAATTTTCAGCCTGATGATGCAGTAGAAAAGAAAAACCCATTTTCTGGGGAGAAATTCAAGCCTGCTGCAGAAATCTGCATAAGAATGAGGAGTCACAGGCTGCTCGCCAAGACAAAGAGGAAAATGTCTCCAGGGCATGTCAAAGACCTTTGCGGCAGCCCCTCCCATCACAGGCTCCGAGTCTCGGAGGAAAAACTGGTTTCCGGGGCCAGGTCCAAGGCACCTCTGCTATGTACAGCCTAGAGACTTGGTGCCCTATGTCCTCACCATTCCAGCTGTGACTAAAAGAGGCCAAGATACAGCTCAGGACATGACTTTGGAGGGTGCAAGCCCCAAGCTTTGGCAGCTTCCACATGATATTGGTCCTGCAAGTGTGCAGAAGACAAGAACTGAGGTTTGGGAACCTCTGCCTAGATTTCAGAGAATGTATGAAAATGCCTGGATGAGGCACAGTGGCTCACACCTGTAATCCCAGCACTTTGGGAGGCCAAGATGGATGGATCACATGAGGTCAGGAGTTCAAGACCAGCCTGGTCAACATGATGAAACCCTGTCTCTACTAAAAATACAGAATTAGTCAGGTGTGGTGGCACACACCTGTAGTCCCAGCTACTCAGGAGGCTGAGACAGAAGAATCCCTTGAACCCAAGAGCTGGAGGTTGCAGTGAGCCAAGATTGCACCACTGCACTCCAGCCTGGGCAAGACAGAATGAGACTCCATGGGAAAAAAAAAAGAAAGAAAGAGAAAGAAAGAAAAACAGAAAGACACCTGGATGTCCAGGCAGAGGTATGTTGCAGGGACGGAGTCCTCATGGAGAACCTCTGCTAGGGAAGTGCATAAAGGAAATGTGGGGTTGGACCCCCGACACAGCTCTACTAGGACACTGCGTAGTAGAACTGTGAGAAGACGGCCACAGTCTGGAGGACAGTGTAAATGCAAAGGACTAAAATCTCCAATCAAAAGAGATAGAGTGGCTGAATGGATGAACAGATCAATGGAAGATCCATTGGAAAAGTTCAATGGAACAGATCAATGGATCTTCCATTGATCCAGGAAACACATTTCACCTATAAATACACACATGGACTGAAAATAAAAGGATGGAAAAAGATATTCCATGCCAATAGAAACCAAAAAGAGCAAGAGTAGCTATACTTAAGTATACCAGAAAAAATAGATTTCAAGACAAAAAACTATAAGAAGAGACAAAGTCACCATATAATGACAAAGGGGTCAATTCAGCAAGAAGATATAACAATTTTAAATATATACGTGCCCAACATTAGAGTACTCAGATATACAAAGCAAGTATTATCAAAGCTAGAGAAAGAGACAGGCCCAAGTATAATAGCTGGAGATTTCAACAACCCATTTTCAGCACTGGACACATCTTCCAGACCGAAAATCAACAAAGGACCATCTGACTTACTATGCACTATAACCCAAATGTATCTAATAGATATTTGCAGAATATTTCATCCAATGGCTACAGAATGCACATTCTTTTCCTCAGCACATGGATTATTCTCAAGGATAGACTGTATGTTGGGTCATAAGACAAGTCTTAAAATGTTGGAAAAAACTGAAATATCAAGCATCTTCTCTGACCACAATGGAATAAAACTAGAAATTAATAACGAGGAATTTTTGAAACTATACAAATACATATGTGGAAATTAAACAATATGCTCCTGAATGACCAGTGGGTCCATGAAGAAATTAAAAAGGAAACTGAAAAATTTCTTGAAACAAATGCAAGTGAAAACACAACATATCAAAACCTAGAGGATACTGCAAAAGCAGTACTCAAAGGGAAGTTTAAAGTTATAAGTGCCTACATCAAAAAAGAGGAAAAACTTCAAATAAACAATCTAATGATGTATCTTAACGAACTAGAAAAGCAAGAGCAAACCAAACCCAAAATTAGTAGAAAGAAATAAGATCAGGGCAGAAATAAATGAAATTGAAATTTTAAAAAACTAATACAAAATTTCAATGAAACAAAAAGCTATTTTTCTAAAAAAAGTTAAACAAAATTGACAAACCTTTAGCCCAATTAAGAAAAAAAAAGAAGATACAAATAAAATTGGAAATGAAAAAGAAGACACTACAACTGACACTGCAGAAATTCAAAGGATCATTAGTGGCTACTATGACCAACTCTATGTCACTAAATTTGAAAATCTAGAAGAAATGAACAAATTCCTAGACACATACAACCTACCAAGATTGAAGCAGGAAGAAATCCAAAACCCGAACAGACCAATAACAAATAAAACAAATAACAAGATCGAAGCCATAATAAAAATTTCAAATCAAAGCTACAATGAGATATCATCTCACCCCAGTTAAAATGACTTATATCCAAAAGACAGGCAATAACAAATGCTGGCAAGGATGTAGAGAATGTAATTTTGTATAACCACTATGGAGAACAGTTTGGAGGTTCCTCAAAAAACTAAAAATAGTGCTACCATATGATCCAGCAATCCCACTGCAGGGCATATACCCAAAAGAAAGGAAATCAGGATATCAAGGAGATATCTGCACTCCAATGTTTGTTGCAGCACTGTTCACAATAGCTAAGATTTGGAAGCAACGTAATAGTCTATCAACAGATGAATGGATAAAGAAAATGTGGTATATATACACAACGGAGTCTAGTCAGCCATAAAAAAATGAGATTCTATCATTTGCAAAATCATGGATGGGGCTGGAGATTGTTAAGTGAAATAAGCCAGGCAAAGAAAGAGAAACATCGCATGTTCCCACCTATTTATGGGATCTAAAAATCAAAACAAATGAACTAATTAACATAGAGAGTAGAAGGACGTTACCAGAAGCTGGAGAGGGTAGTGGAGGACTTAAGGGGATGTAGGGATAGTTAATGGGTCCAAAAAAAGAGTTAGAATGAATAACAGCATTTGATAGCACAACACGGTGACTATAGTCAATAATTTAATTGTACATTTTAGAATAACTAAAAAGTTGCAGCTGGATTCTCTATAATACAAAAGATAAAGCCTTGAGGGGAAGGATACCCAATTCTCTATAGGATTATTCCACAGTTCTTGCCTGTATCAAAACATCTCATGTACCCCATAAATAGACACACTATGTACCCATGAAAATTAAAAACAAAAAAATTTAGTAAAATAAAACAGAGCTGTTGATCTTTCCTTCTGTCCAAAATATAAAACTTGCTTTTCCAACACTGTTTCCCAATTCAGTAGCCAGTAACTCCATTCTTTCAATTGTTCTGACCAAAAATTCTGTGATCATCATTGACCTTTCTTTTCTCTCACGATTTATATGTGATCCATTAATATATCATGCTACCTCAACTTCAAAACATATACAAAATTTGACTCTTTCTCACTACTTTCCCTGTTACCACCCGAGTCCATGCCACCAATACTTCCTGACTGGATTACTGCAACAGTCCCCTAAGTGGTCTCCCTGCTTCCATCCTGTCCCTCCCTCTTCAGTCTGTTGTCAATGTAGGAGCCAGAGTGACTTTGTTAAACCATAAGTCAAATTATGTCACTATTTTGATTACATAGTTCCAATAGCTTCCATTCTCAGATGGGAAAGTGAAAATCCTCTCATCAGCCTATAAACTTCTACAAAATCTGCCCTCACCACCATTAGCTCATCAGACCTTATTTCTTACTACTTTCCTTCAAGTTCACTCTGCTCCAGCAGAGGAACATTCTTACTGTTCCTCAAAAACACTGGCATTCTGCTTCAGGGCATTTGCATTTGACAGTCCCTTTGCCTAACATGTCCTTTCCTCAGATATCCACATAGCACATTACCTCACCTCCTACTTTCTACTTAAGTGTCACCTTTACAGTGAGGTCTTCCTGGCCACCCTATCTAAATACCTATCTAAACTCTTCCCAATAGTTTCTTTGTTTTTTTTTTGTTTTTTCTGTTTTTTTTTTGAGACGGAGTCTCACTGTGTCTCCCAGACTGGAGTGCAGTGGCACGATCTTGGCCCACTGCAAGCTCCACCTCCCAGGTTCATGCCATGCTCCTGCCTCAGCCTCCTGAGTAGCTGGGACTACAGGCACCCACCACCACACCCGGCTAATTTTTTGTATTTTTAGTAGAGACAGGGTTTCACTGTGTTAGCCAGGATGGTCTCAATCTCCTGACCTCATGATCCACCCGCCTCGGCCTCCCAAAGTGCTGGGATTACAGGCGTGAGCCACCACGGCGGCCCCCAATAGTTTCTATCGCATTTTCTCACCTTGTTTTCCTTAGCCCTTACAAACTATACATATATACATGCATATATAAAATTTTACAAACATATATAAAATTTACCTTCTTTATTCTGTATTTCCCCACCCAGTAGATAAAAGCTCCATAAGGGTGGGCAATTTTATCTGTTTGGTTCACTGCCATATCTCTAGTGATAAGAATAGTTTTTGGCAAATAATAGGTGTTCAGTAAATATATGCTGAAAGAACAAGTAAACCAAGAAATAGACATGGGCCAAATGCCACTTAAGAAAGGGTCTTAAGAAGGTGTGAGCAACCAACTGATATGGTTTGGCTCTGTGTCGCCACCCAAATCTCATCTTGAATTGTACTCCCATAATTCCCATGTGTTATGGGAAGGACCCAGTGGGAGATAATTTGAATCACGGGGGGCAGTTTCCCCCATACTGTTCTCATGGCAGGGAATAAGTCTCACGGGATGTGATAGTTTTATCAGAGGTTTCTGCTTTTACATCTTCCTCATTTTCTCTTGCTGCTGCCATGTAAGAACTGTCTTTTACTTCCCACCATGATTCTGAAGCCTCCCCAGTCATGTGGAACTGTCAGTCCAATTAAACCTCTTTTTCATCCCAGTCTCAGGTATCTCTTTATCAGTAGCGTGAAAACGGACTAATGAACCAACTAAGTCAAATCATGATGAAAAATCAAATAAGATGAGAACTGATAATCACTGGATTTGGCAATGCCAGTGGTCACTGGTAACCTCAACAAGAACTGCTATGGTGAAACAGAACAAAGCCAAGAGTAAATGGGAGAAAACAAACTGAAGAGAGTATACGCAAATTTTTCAAATATTCTCTCATAACACAAAACCACTGCACACAATGTTACCTCTTCCCAGAATGCTATACCTTCTTTCATTTCTTCTGATGACCCTTTCTCCCTATTGTCCTTAAAGACTTAGCTTAGGTATTATATTCTATAAGAAACATCATTGTGAACTTTTTATAACCCCGTGTACATACCATATCACAGGGACATTAGTGCTATTCCTAATATACATATTCTCATTGAGTATTTGATTGTGTCTAAACTCTGAGTATCTTAAGTCAGGGATTCTTGCACAAAACAGAAGCTCAACAAATATTTCTTGGATGAGAAAACTTTGAAATAAAAGTTCTTAATAGCTTCTAATAATTCATTATTCCACGTTTTCCTTAATGTATATCCAAAACATGTTTTATTAATTGTCTGCATATTTGCACACAAGACATTATAAAATAAAGGAAAATAGTTATTAAATGTAAATCTAATAATCTGGCTTATCCCTAAAGAATATATACTTAATACACATCTGTTACAACTTCAACTATTATTCTAGTTAATTCCTACTTTTCCTGGAAAATATCTCTTAATTTTATCCCTTAAATTATGCAATATTTTAAAAACCATAAATATTTTGATATTGCAACACATAAAATGAAATCTTACCAAATATAATTGTTACATGGTCTATAAATAAATGCTACGTCCATCTAATTCTAGTTACTTAAGCACAGGGACATTTTATTAAATATGTTTTCTAATACTTTTTGAAGCACTACTTCTACATATTGCACAGTGCTTAAGAAAATTCTGGAATCAGGTTTGAGGAGAGGGTTTGTGCCCATTTCTCAAACTGCTTAAGAATTCTAGGCATGGTTGGGGCAATGTGTTTCCCAAACAGAATAATCTGAGACACTTTTTAAAAAATAGATTCCTGGGCTCCAACCTTAAAAAATTCTGACTTCGTGCATTTGAGCAAAAGGCTAGAAACTGGTGAAAAGCTCTTCAAACTATTTTGAAGATAAGCCAGGTCTGGGAAATCGTGAACATGTACCTGGAAACATTAAGTAGACCACAAGTAGGTTTCCAGTAATTCCTACCAGAGCTTAAAAAGTTGCTACTGTGAACCCATATAAACACACAAAAAAATCTATCTACCATGGAAATGTCATTCGGAATCGCTTTTCCAATTACAATTTTGACTTGTATTGAATAAATTAAGTTTCTATACCATAAATACTGAGCAGTCAAAAACCACTTTTGCTAGATTACAATAAGGCTTGGTCAGTATTTTTTCTAAAGAACATTTACCACAAATAAAGAAAATAGCTTCTACACCCTTCATTTTGTCTTTTAAAAAAGCCATACATAGAAGCAATGAACAGTTATTATTTTAACCTGCAACCATATAGTATGGTATACTTTTCAAAATATTTCAGATACATTGTCATTTGAGCTCATCACCAACTCATGAGACACTTTGACTATGTTTAAAAAAAAAAAGCATTCTAAATTCTACAACTACATAATACATAAACAATAGGCCCTGATTACTCCCATAAGGAGAGCAGAATCAAATAACAAAATGCCCCAAGTTAATTATATTCCACTAATGGTCTTCACTCGTATAGATGATTTAAAAACTGTCAATAATATCCTTAAGAACAATCTTGCAAAAATTTGCTGATGGGAAGTACCTAGAATAATAAATTTGAAAAGATATTGCACTCTGGCTGCACACGGTGGCTCACACCTGTAATCCCAACACTTTGGGAGGCAGAAGTAGGAGGATCACTTGAGCCAAGGAGTCCAGGACCAGCCTGGGCAACATAAAGAGACCCCATCATTAACGAAAAAAAAAAAAAATAGCTCGGTAACATGGCCTACATCTGTGGTCTCAGCCACCTGGGAGGCTGAGGTGGGATGATCACTTGAGCCCAAGAGTTCAAAGCTACAGTGAGCACCGATTGCACCATTGCACTATAGCCTGTGTGATGCAGAGCAAGAGCCTGTCTCAGTTAAAAAAAAAAAAAAAAAGCTATCGCATTCTTTTAAGAACTTGGCAAAAGTTTTAAAATATAGACCAAGATCTAGATGTGCATCTTATGCTAAAACTAGTAGTGGTTTATTTTATAACTTAGTCTTAAATCTAGACTAGAGGTTTTTGTAGATATAGATTTTATAGATTTATAGATTTTATAATAAAATAACTAGAGAATTTTGAGAAAAAGACCAAAAAAGTGACCCAAAAAGCCGTGTATTATTTCTGACACTGAAACTAATTACTATATAAATCAGTTACTGAGATAAATATAACTAAAAGATAAATGACTAGAGAAGTATACCCAGGTAGACGGCAAAAAGAAGATGGAGAATACAAGCAACACTGAGAAAATGATGAGATGTCATGTGGCACCACCACTGGCAATCCTCGGTGATAATAAAATGGTCAGAGAACGAGTAAGCAAATGATAGACTAGTCATGATTCAGTCTTTACCACCAACATTGCAATCACATTTTCAAAACCTGAGGACAATGATTTGCTCATTCTGGAAGAGTTCTATCCTCAGACTAAGTAATATTTGACCAATAAGTTTTACATAAGTTTCAGACAAAGGTGGAAACAAAACAGATGATGAAAACAGCACTGACTTTTTATTACTAAGGCTAAGGTTACAGCAACATTGTTTTTCACTATGCATCACATTTGTGAATTACAAATTACATCTTCTGCTGTGACATAATTTAAAAATTACCAGAGTTGTTTCTATACTCACAAGTCAAACAATGAACTGAAAAAATATTCAGAGGTTTTAATAGTTGCTCAAACTATTTCACAAATATGATCTGTCATTACTATTTGAAATAAAATGTCCAGAGCCCTTTCACTGATTCCTAAATTATATTCTTAGTATTGTATTAAATTTGTGCCACCAATTTCAATTTCAAGATGCTGTATGATTCAGATTTTACTACCTCATTGAAACTTTTCAGGAAACTTATTTTCATTGTTATACATTAAAGATGTATCATTTGGATAAAATCATAAGCATGTATTCAACTATGAGAAATTCGAGTATGTTTGTTGTTTTGTATGAGTTGTGCAACTGTACCAAAAGAAAGTCAAAGCATTACCTTCCTTAGAGTTTACTGAAACATAATTATGAAATTTAAGCGGTGTGACATATAATACAGCTTCTAATTACTGCCAGAAGAACAAGATGTAATTTACCTCACCAAATAAATCATGTCTACTTTCAGAAGACCTTAGTGCTGTACTGCTCTCAAAACCCCCAAGGAGTAAAAACAATACAAGTGTACCTCGAGAAGACCTCAAAATCCTTCACATTTACTCCACCAGCTGAATTCAACCTAACAGACTAAATTATCTGAAGCAGGGCTTCAGTGAAGGCTGCTGCAATTAGGTAAAGCTACTATGCCTGGTACTTTGGGAGACCTAACATACGGGAAAGAAGAGAGACTTGAAAGGATTAGGGAAAAAGACAAGACACTGGGGTAAACTCTACTCTTGGGATAAATAACAAGACAAATAATTACTATGGGTTTAGTTTAGTTTTGTTTTTCCATCAGCAATTTAGGCTATTATAATAGGTCTGTAACCCTAATCACCACCATACAGAGTCCCAGCCTGAGAAAAATGAAATGACTTATCAGTTACCTTTTCAAAGTAATACATTAAGTACAATCTGAAAAAGTGCTCTGGTGTCCAACAAAACAAAACAAAACAAAAAACTGAATACATAGCACCACCTCATTCCTTATTGTGCAATCCCAATTTTGGCTCTTCTTATCTTTACTCCATCTTGCCCTACCTTTGTCTGTCCTAGGCCTCCTTTTCCCTCTTACACATTATAGATGTACAGAGACGCAAAACAGAAGAACAACTTTATTTGTGGAATTTAAGTACCAGGGCTTCTTACCTACAAGACTTCGAACCAAGCTACTGGATTTGAAATGCCCAATTTAAATCCTGTGCAACATACATGAGGGAAAAAATTTTGTAACCAAACCCAAATCATAGAATCTTTGATAAAACCCCAAGAGCACCACACAAACACATTCTCAATTGCTTTTAATGTTTTCCTCCGTAAAGGACAAAAAATGCTGTGCTTGAGGCAATAATCAGTGGCCTAGAATGATTTCTGAAGCTCTTGACTTTACCACAAAAGTTCTAAGACACTGATTGAAAATTACATTTCAAATATACCGCTCACTGAAGAAATGTAAACAAGTACTGGGACCAACTTTGAGATACTGTCCAAGGAAGACTAAAAATAGCACCCCAATCGCGATTTAATTTTTTAAAAAAATACAAAAGTAGCTTATTTAGGAGTATTTTAATGAAGAGAATTGGAAATCAACGAAGTTATTTTTAGCAGCCTCTTCAGATAAGACCGACCTTAAATTGCCTTCAGGTGTGTATATTTTAACATCCAATGAATTGCCTGGAGGTTGCCGGGGGTTTCTGCTGATACTAGCAGGCGGTGAAACCTGAACTAATAATTACGGCCAGGAGGTGAGAGCCCTCCAGGACGCCACCCTGGGCGCGCTCCCCGGGACCAGCCCACGGCTTGCTGTGCTTCCATCAGTCCTTTATTAGGTAAAGGATTTCCCCCACCCCGGGTGCTTTAAGAATGCATTTAATAAGAAATTTCTCACAGGATCTAAAGGAATAAAGTGCTACAAAAATAACCTTTTCGCAGTTTGCGTAATTTTGATGGAGTGTGAAAGGGCACAAAGCCGTCAAACCGGGTGCCCGGTGGATCCGCGGACCTGATCTTTCTGCACGGACCCGAGAGAGAGTCCCTAGAAGAGGAAGAGGGGAAAGGCGTTTGCAGCGTGTTAACTGGCGGACTCGGGACCAGAGAGACAGCTGCGGATTCCCCTCGGGGTGATGCTCCGTGCAGGAGCGGTCACGGCGTCCAGAGGGACCCGCGGGTGCAAACTCCGGGAGCAGCTCGCAGGGTGACGGCGGCGGCCCCCGCTCCCCGGTACCTGATGATGTCGTCGCTGTGGCCCCGGTAGAACTTCTGCCGGTGCTCCCGCGGGCTATACACCACGCCGACCCCCGCCACGAAGTATACGATCTCCTTGGCCGCAGTGTAGTAGAGGTTGTTGCGGCACTGGTGGCCCCGGTAGCCGTACACCCACTCGAGCCGCAGGTGGCAGCTCGGGGCGCTCCGGGCCGCCATGTCGGGGCGCCCACCCGCCGCTCCCGCTCGGGCCCGCGGCGGCGGCGGGAGGCGGTGGCGGCCCGGCAACGAAAGCCCTCCCGCTGGCGGCCGGGACTTCCCGCCTGCCGCGTCCTCTAAGCCGCGCCCGGCAGGTGCATCTCGCTTCGGGGGCCGCCGCTGCCGCCTCAGCCCACAGGCGGGAGGAAAACCCTCGCCTCGCGGAACATGCTGAGGGCCGCGAGCGCCGCCGGCTGTCAGGTGGATGCCCCGAGCCCTTCGCCCGCCTCGGCTAGCCTGGTCTCCTCAGCCCGTAGCGCCTGGGCCGAGAGCGAGGGCCCGCCTCCAGCTCCTCAGCCGCCGCCCGCGCACGCAGCTCCTCGCCCCGGTCACCTGCGGCGCTCGCGCCCCGCCGCGGCCTCGTAGCCACAGCCTGGCGGACCCGCGCCGCGCACCCCCGAACCGAACGGAGCCGAGCTCAGCCGAGCCGAGCGGCGGGCGCGCGGCCTGGCGTGGCCCCGCCCCCTCCCGCGCTCACTCCGCCCCTCCCGGAGCCGAGAAGAGGCTGGAGCTCGGCGGCCCACGGTCCAGCTGCGGAGTCGCTGGGACCGCGTCTCTGCACGCGCGCGGGACGCGGAGCCCTCCCTCTTTGAGCTGCTCAAGCCCAGGCTGACCCTCGGCGACCCCAGGCTCCCGCTGCTTTGTGTCCTCAACCGGGAAGCGCCTGCCTGTTCCTTACGGTCCCTGCACCCAGCGTAGGCCACGTTTATGCCTGGGAAAATCCACACCGGGATGCTAAATTCTCTTTTTTACACTTGATACCTTGTGTGTCTTGCTGCCTCATAGTGCTCTCGGACCCAGACATTGGAATGACGCCGAGATTCCTAAATGTGCTTTTAAATTATTATTTTTAGAGACAGAGCCTCACTCTGTGGCCCAGGCTGGAATGAAGTGGCGCAATCTCGGCTCACTGCAGCCTCCAACTCCTGGACTCCAGCGATCCTCCCGCCTCAGTCTCCCGAGTAGTAAAGAGTAAAGTTGCCTACTACTATGCCCGGCAAACATTTTGTTTTGTTTTTAAGTTTATTTTGTAGAGGCGGGGTCTTGCTGTGTTGCCCAGTCGGGTCTCCAACTCCTGACCTTCAGCAGTTCTCCTGCCTCAGGCTTCCCAAAGCACTGGGATTACAGGCCTGAGCCACTGCGCCTGGTTCTAAGTGTATGTCTCCTTAAGTGACCGCAAAGCTGAAAGTAGACTTTAGATCGTAAATTGACACGTGAGATCTGATTTCCGAATTGCAAAAAAAAAAAAAAAAATTGTACTTGGAGTTTTAAAAAAATGACTGTTTGGGACATCACCAACAGTTACTCTTAATTAAATAACTTCAGTTGTGATCCTGTAGAAAACTCCTGTAACAAAAGTATTGGGAGCAATCAATTCCTAACTATGTCATTTCCCCTCCTACTCAGTTTCCCAAGTGTCCTCTTCTAACAGGAATATGAACAAGATTTAGCAATACCTGTAAAAATAATTTGAAATCCACAATTTAAAAAGTGTTAAGTTCAGGATAGCCACAAGATTTACGACAAAAAAATACTAATTCACGATATACCAAAATGAACCCTTATTGTCTAAAAATTACTGTTTGATTTCCATAGGAAATACCAAGACAGATATCTGACAAAAGCTAAAATAAACTACCATCGTTTCAAGAAATATGACTCCAAAAGGGGTGGACTCCTGTGTAGTACAGATATATTGGAATAGATGTTATCCCATGTCTACTTCCTCAAAGATGCCAATTACTAACTTGAGACAGGATTACCGTTTTGGCTTTGATTATGACTTCTAATCTACACGCAGTTTACATCCAAGAAATAAAGGCCATCTGAAAGGAATTTACATAAATGTCATGAAAAGTAAACTGAAAGAGTTTCCATTCTGGGCAGAATTTGAAAAAGCGGAATGCAGGATAGCTTTCTGGCAGCTGCTGGAAAGGAAGAAATCAGGCCTGAGAAGTGGCTCTGAGGCCCATGTAGGGTACCCTGGGCAAAAGCACATCGTTTCTCTTTGTCACCTGGAGAGCGTTTTTTGTTTTTTAGTAAGAATATGTTCTAATTCACTAGTGAGTTCCTTGAAATCCCCCTGTGAGAAAAAGGAAAATTGTTGATTACTTAAATTCAAGCAGTGAACTTAGAAAAGATTAAATATTTTGTTGCTATACATTTGTGATATATTAATTACTGGTTACATGTAAATTTAATGAGACAAGGAGGTGGAAGAATATACTTTTTTCTATGTTTCAGATTTTTCAGCACAATACCTTGTGGATCCTATGATACAAACTTAAGTACTCAGATTAATAAGAGATTTACATGATTTATTTTCCCATTCTCATATTTTCCATTACGATTTTAATGACCCAAGGGTAGAGTGTGAAGCAAAAACGTTCTTAATTAAACCATCCTCAACTGGCGACTCAAAACCAAAAGAGACAGCTGAGGCACAAAGGTGGCTAGAAAATGAACCATTCATGAATACTAGAGGAAGAAAAAAGCAAGCCTGATCAGTTCTTACCCTCACAACTTTATATAATCCAGTATTACCAGTGTCTCACATCAGAAAGCTTAATGAAGCTCTTATTGCTCGGTGATATTCCATCATCTGTATCCTGTGAAAGTAATGCACATAAGGATGTGAGAGAAAGAAACAAAAAATTATACACATCAACAAATGGACATTTGTTAAGTATTCCAAACGAAGGCTCCAATACCCCCTGTATTCTATTGGTCCGTTCTCATGCTGCTAATAAAGACATACCCGAGACTGGGTTATTTATAAAGAAAAGAAGTTTAATTGACTCACAGTTCCGCATTGCTAAGGAGGCCTCACAATCACGGCTGAAGGCAAAGAGGAGCAAAGTCACACATGGCAGCAGACAAGAAGAATTTGTTCAGGGGAGCTCCATTTATAAAACCATCAGATCTCATGAGACTTATTCATGACCACTAGAAGAGTATGAGGAAGCCACCCCATGATTCAATTATCTCCACCTGGCCCCACCCTTGACATGTGGGGATTATTAAGGTGATATTTGGGTGGGATACAGCCAAACCATATCACCCCCTTTGGTAATCTAGTTCCTGAAATTTGACTTCCTAGTATGGAATTTGAGATATTTGAAATATTTCTAAAATTCAGGCAAATAAATCATGTGCTGTCTACTGATTAGCTACCCTTAGGTTTATAAAGAAGTCTAAGGCAAAGTGTAGAAAACATAAAAACCAAAATTCCCCAGCCTGGACAACATGGCAAAACCCAGTCTCTACTAAAAATACAAAAAAAGTAGTCAGGTGTGGTGGCGCAGGCCACCATCTCAAAAAAAAAAAAAAGTCATGCAATTACTTCTAGCTAGCATGGTGGCTCACACCTCTAATCCCAGAACTTTGGGAGGCCGAGGCGGGAGTTCAGGAGTTCGAGACCAACCTGGCCAACATGGTGAAACCCTGTCTCTAGTAAAAATATAAAAATTTGCCAGACATGGTGGCGGGAGCCTGTAATCCCAGCTACTTGGGAGGCTGAGACAGGAGAATCGCTTGAATCCAAGAGGTGGAGGTTGCAGTGAGCTGAGATCGCACCACTGCACTCCAGCCTGGGCAACAAAGAGTGAAACTCCATCTCAAAAAAATATCTGTATCTATATCTATAGTCTTACCTTTGATCAGCCTATTATACACGCAGAGCCTACCACAGTGCCTGGTACTACAATAGCTGTTCCCTACATATTTATCAACCATTAATTAGAAAAGAGAATGTTGTGCAGTCACAATAGGATTCCTCTTAGTTGTATCTTGAATACTTGAAAACCTGAACCTTTTCTTTCTTTCTTTCTTTCTTTCTTTTTTTTTTGAGACAGAGCCTTGCTGTGTCACCCAGGCTGGAGCACAGTGGTGTGATCACAGCTCACTGCAGCCTCGACCTCCCGGGCTCAATTGATCCTCCTACCTCAGTCTCCCAAGTACCTGAGGCTGCAGGCATGTGTCACCACACTCAGCTAATTTTTTATTATTTAGTAGAGATGAGGTCTCACTATGTTGCTCAGTCTAGCCTCAAACTCCTGGGCTTGAGCAGTCCTACTGCCTCAACCTCCCAAAGTGCTAGGATTACAGACGTGAGCCAGCGTTAGCCACCATGTCCAGGCTTGAACCTTATTTGATATCCAATACTGTATTAGTCAGGACTTCTTTGGTTGTATGTGACAGAAACCCACTCAAATGGCTTAAGATAAAAAGGGAATTTTAATGCCTCATAAGACTGAAAAGTTCTAGCACTGGCATCAATTCACTTGAATCCTAGGGCTCAAGTGATGTCATCAGAAACGGGTCATCAGGCTGGGTGCAGTGGCTCACACTTGTAATCCCAACACCTTGGGAGGCTGAGGCGGGTGGATCATTTGAGGTCAGGAGTTTGAAACCAGCCTAACCAACATGATAAAACCCCGCCTCTACTAAAAATGCAAAAAAAATTAGCCGGGCGTGGTGGCTCATGCCTGTAGTCCCAGCTACTCAGGAGGCTGAGGCAGGAGAATTGCTTGAACCCGGGAGGCGGGGGTTGCGGTGAGCCGAGAATGCGCCATAGCACTCCAGCCTGGGCGACAGAGCAAGACTCCGTCTCAAAAAAACAAAACGAACAAACAAAACAACAACAGCAACAAAACAGGTCATCAGAATTAACTCAGTTCTACTTTGAGTAGACTTCATTGCCAGACAAGCAAAATAACTGCCAGCCACTCCAGTTCTATATTCCACCCGCTTAGCAATCACTGTGGAAAGAGCTTTTCTCAGCAGTTCCCCTGGAAACTGTTAGACTTTAGCCTGGTTAACTCTGATTGGCTGACTTATATATCGCCTTTGGATCCATAGAGTAGCACCAGGTGCACCAAAACCACAGGAACGGGGAGTAGGGATGGAGTGATCCTCCCAAAGAAAATCAAAATGGTATTACCGGAATAAGAAAGAATGGGGGCCAGCAGGGCTGCACAGGGCTGACTTGGGTGCTTTAGCATTCCCCAGTCTTCATTTACCAAACCAAATACACCTGCAATCTAAATCATAAAACAGATGTTTAGTAAATAAATGCAACTGTAAGACAATACTTCTAACCAGATTGCCACCCAAAGATCCTCCTCAGAAAAAAAAAAAAAAAAAAACTCCTGAAGCTAGCACCACATGCCAGGCAGGTAAAACCAGCAGATGTTCCCTACTATTAACTATATTTTCAAATACCTATTAGATTCCACCTAAAGCCTTTAAAAACTGGTACCGTATATAATTCAAATCAAAGAAATCTCTAATCAAATTGTCTTGTCCTACACATCTGCACACCTTGCCATCTTCACTTTCTGTTTTAATATCAGTATTACCCCAGTTAGGCAGGTTGGAAAGGTAGGCAGTTACCTTTGGTTCCTTACTGTTTCTCACCTCCAATATTTAGTCACCAAGTCCGGCTCTGTTTTAGAAATATTACTAAACCTCATCCCCATCTCTACATCCACACTTTCCTAATCCCCACTGCCACAGTTTAGTCCAAGCTGTAATTATCTTTTCCCTAGCTTCTGCCACCTGAGTTAGCTGTAAAAAAATCATTTATCTGATCATGCCAATTCCCCTCTTTTAACAACATTTGCTATAAGCAATTTAGGAATTGGTATCTTGTGCCTTGAAATATTCTTATCCTTTGACCCACAAATTTCTCATCTAGATACCTGTCACAAGGAAATAAGAAAAAAATGTAAATCAGGATTCATGTTGAAATTCATGTTCAAATATTTATCAAAAGGCTGGGAACAGTAGCTCACGCTATTAATCCCTGTACTGTGGGAGGCCAAAGGGGGAGAATTGCTCCAGTTCAGGAATATAGTGAGACCTCATTGCTACAAAAAGAAAAAAAACAATTAACCAGGCATTGTGGCATTACACTTGCAGTCCTAGCTACTCAGGAGGCTGAGGGAGGAGGATCACTTGAGCCCAGGAGTTCAAGGCTGCAGTGAACCATGATCATGTCACTGCACTGCAGCCTGAGTAATAGAGTGAGACTCTGTCTTTAAAAAAAAAAAATTATCGCAGCATAACTTAGGACAATAAAAAATATGGAAGTCTAAATGCCCAATTATAAACCATCAATAATTAGGGGGTTTTGCAGATAAATTTTGGCAACATTACAAATTTCCCATAATAGAATGTAAATGTTTTATAGCAAGATACAAAAACATATATATAGAATGAGCCCGGTTATATAATATAATGAGGATGAGAACAAAAGATACCAAAATGTGAACAGTTTTGTAATATGATGGGTAATTTTTTAATTATACTTTAAGTTTTGGGGTACATGTGCACAACGTGCAGGTTTGTTACATAGGTATACATGTGTCATGGTGGTTTGCTGCACCCATCAACCCATCATCTACATCAGGTATTTCTCCTAATGCTATCCCTCCTCTAGCTCCCCACCCCTCAACAGGCCCTGGTGTGTGATATTCCCCTCCCTGTGTCCATGTGTTCTCATTGTTCAACTCCCACTTATGAGTGAGAACATGCGGTGTTTGGTCTTCTGTTCTTGTGTTAGTTTGCTGAGAATGATGGTTTCCAGCTTCATCCATGTCCCTGCAAAGGACATGAACTCATCCTTTTTCATGGCTGCATAGTATTCCATGGTGTTTATGCACCACATTTTCTTTATCCAGTCTATCATTATTGATGGACATTTGGGTTGGTTCCAAGTCTTTGCTATTGTGAACAGTGTGACAATAAACATATGTGTGCATATGTCTTTATAGTAGAAAGTTTTATAATCCTTTGGTTGTATACCCACCCAGTGACGGGATTGTTGGGTCAAATGGTATTTCTAGTTCTAGATCCTTGAGGAATCGCCACAATGGTTGAACTAATTTACACTCCAACCAACAGTGTAAAAGCGTTCCCATTTCTCCACATCCTCTCCACATCTGTTGTGTTCTAACTTTTTAATGATCACCATTCTAACTGGAGTGAGATGGTATCTCATTGTGGTTTTGATTTGCATTTCTCTAATGACCAGTGATGATGAGCTTTTTTTCATATGTTTACTGACTGCATAAATGTCTTCTTTTGAGAAGTGTCTTTTCATATCCTTAGCCCACTTTTTGATGGGGTGGGTTGTTTGTTTTTCTTGTAAATTTTTTTCAGTTCTTTGTAGATTCTGGATATTAGCCCTTTGTTAGATGGATAGATTGCAAAAATTTTCTCCCATTCTGGAGGTTGCCTCCTCACTCTGATGATAGTTTCTTTTGCTGTGCTTTGCTGTGCAGAAGCTCTTTAGTTTAATTAGACCCATTTGTCTATTTTGGCTTTTGTTGTCATTGCTTTCGGTGTTTCAGTCACGAAGGCTTTGCCCATGCCTATGTCCTGAATGGTATTGCCTAGGTTTTCTTCTAGGGTTTTTATGGTTTTAGGTCCTATATTTAAGTCTTTAATCATGATGGGTGATTTTTAGACTATTCTTGCTACGTTTTCTAAGTTCTTTTTAAATATACGTGTTGGGTGTGCGTGGTGGCTCATGCCTGTAATCCAAGTACTTTGGGAGGCCAAAACAGGCGGATCACCTAAGGTTGGGAGTTCAAGACCAGCCTGAACAGCATGGAGAAACCCCGTCTGTACGAAAAATACAAAATTAGCCAGGAGTGGTGGTGCATGCCTGTAATTCCAGCTACTCGGGAGGCTGAGGCAGGAGAATTGCTTGAACCCGGGAGGCAGAGGTTGCGGTGAGCTGAGATTACACCACTGCACTCCAGCCTGGGTAAGAAAGCGAAACTCTGTCTCAAAAAAAATTATGTATGTGTTCGTGTGTGTGTGTGTGTGTGTGTGTGTGTGTGTGTGTATGTGTGTGTGTTTGTAGCTGGGTACAGTGGCTCAAGCCTATAATCCCAATGCTTTAGGAGGCTGTGGCAGATGGGTCACTTGATCCCAAGAGTTCAAGACCAGCCTGGGCAACATAGTGAGACACTGTCTCTACAAAAACATTTAAAAAGCAGCTGGGTGTAGTGGCACAGGCCTATGATCCCAGCTAGTAGAGAGGTTGAGGCAAGAATGATCCTTTGAACCTAGGAGTTCAAGGCTGCAGTGAGCCAATTGTGCCACTGCACTCCAGCCTGGGTGACAGAGTGAGACTATCTCAAAATACACATAGACAGACAGACAGACAGACACACACACACACACACAATCTCAAAATACACACACACACACAAAAATAAAATGAGATAATTTTGTTTTTCAGCATTCTGCATGGGAAAAGAATTATGTTTGTATAGAACAAACAAAATACCTGAATGAGTGCTTGGCATAGAAAATTAGATCCTAAAGGAACCAAATGTGGACAAAACTGTTCTGCAGGCAGAATGAGGAAGAATTTGTTGCTCCAGGAAGATGAAGGAGGAATGAAAGTGAGATGGCAAAATTGCAAGTCCTGCCATGTAGCTCTCTCCAAAACCTTTCAAATCTTACATAACATTTCTAAACTCATGAAATGTTAGGTGGGTTCTTTCTTAAAATGGAAACTGGAGAAATGGGCTTCTCATGTGAGTTGATGTAGCAGAAGCAATGCCACAAGAAGAGAATAATAAAGTCGGTGGGGAGCAGGCAGGGAAGTCCTGGATTCTAACTGGTAAACTTGGAGTTCAAGCCACGTTAAACTCTCCAAGCAGTAGTGAAGTCAAAACTGACATCTCAGTTACACACACCCATTGCTTTTATTGTTAGGGAAAAGTAACGAAAGTAATTTTAAACAAACATTGGGTAGCATCTAATTGCTATATAAAGTACCAACTCCTCATGTGACACACAATGCCTCCCATCTCTTTTAACAGACTCACCTCCAGCCAGTTCCTCCCTGCTCTGAACTAGCCCTGCTGTCTAGACATCCTAGATTGCTGGTAATTCCTAAAATTAACCAGGCCTTTCAAGAACTGTGTATACATTTGCAGCCTCCATGTTGTGCCATACCCTCAACCATCCACTGTCAGCCTGTTAAACTCCTACAGAATCTTTGAGGTCCAGCCCAAATGGACCGCCTTATTATGAGTTGGATTGTGTTCCTCCCAAATTCATAGGTTGAAATCCTAACACCCAATACCTTAGAACAGGGGTCCTCAATCCCCAGGCCACGGACTGGTACCCATCTGTGGTCTGTTAGGAACTAGGCTGCATGGTAGGAGGTGAGCAGCAGGCAAGCGAGCGAAGCATCATCTGTATTTATAGCCACTCCCCATTGCTTTCATTACCACCTGAGCTCTGTCTCCTCTCAGATCAGCAGGGGCATTAGATTCTCATAGGAGCACAACCCCTATTGTGAATAGATTGCACACGTAAGAGGGATCTAGGTTGCACGGTCCTTAAGAGAATCTAAAGCCTGATGACCTATCACTGTCTCCCATCAACCCCAGATGGGACTGTCTAGTTGCAGGAAAACAAGATCAGGGCTCCCACTGATTCTACATTATGGTGAGTTGTATAATTATTTCATTAAATATTACAGTGTAATAATAAAAGAAAGTACACAACAAATGTAATGCACTTGAATTATCCTGACCCACCCCGTCCATGAAAAAATTGTCTTCCACAAAACCAGTCCCTGTTGCCAAAAAGGTTGGGGATTGCTGCCTTAGAATGTGACTTGATTTGGAAAATATTTCATGGCAGATTACAATTCCTTAAATTAAGATGAAATTCATACTGGAGTAAGGTGGGCCCCAATTCAATGTGACAAAGGGGTAATTGGGATACAGACACCCACACAAGGCAAACTGTGTAAAGATGAAGGCAGAGATTTGCAAGTCAAGGACTGTCAAGAACTGGCACAACCACCAGACACTAGGAGAAGAAAATAAAATTGATTCTGCCCCACAGCCCTCGGAAGGAACTAACACTGCCAACACTTTCTATTGTTGAAATTGCTACTGTTGAAGCCACTCAGTTTATGGTACTTAATTACAGTAGCCCTAGAAATCAAATACACACCTCTATTCTATAGTTCGCTGTGACATCCCCATACACAACCTCCAGAATTAATCAGTGTTCATTTAAGTTGCTAGTACATTTTATTTTCTTGAGATGGTGTCTCGGTCTGTTACCCAGGCTGGAGTGCAGTAGGGCTATCTCGGCTCACTGCAACCTTCACCTACTGGATTCAAGTGATTCTCCTCTCTCAGTCTCCCGAATAGCTGGGATTACAGGCATCTACCACCAGGGCCAGCTAATTTTTTGTATTTTTTAGTAGAGAAGGGGTTTCACCATGTTGGCCAGGCTGATCTTGAACCCCTGAACTCAGGTGATCCACCCACCTCGGCCTCCCAAAGTGCTGGGATTACAGGCATGAGCCACTGCACCCAGCCAGTCCCTAATATATTTTATACAATCATACATACCTTTATAGCAGCACTTACAGGATTTTAGGAAATTGTTTCTGCTTCCAGGATGTGTGTTCTCAAGAGCATGTGTTTGCCACTTACTCTTTCAGAATCTATAGTTCTCCTTCTTTACTTAGCCACTACCTTAGTCTGGAGTCTCAAGAAAACAGAGCCTGAGGCAATGATTAAGGCACTGATGTTTTAATTGGGTAGGGCAAGCCCAGGGCAGTTAGGTTAAGGAAAAGGAAGTGAGGGGAGGAAAACTGTGAAGCGATGCGACGTGACATAAAGTGACGTTACTCCCTGGCTACCATCTTCTCCGAAGCCAGAAGAGACAGAGCAGGTCACCAGGCAGGCACATCCACTTGGCACACAGGATGTCCCTCAATGTGCTGCAAGGACAAATCATGCCATGGAGTAATCCATGGGAAGGAGGATGAGAATTTATTCATCCAGCTTCCTCTTGTTCCCTCTTTCCCATTGGTTAAAGTTCATCTCTCTAGGAGTTGGAATTAATACCCACACTTCCAAGTTTCATTGTTCAGCTTCTTCTGTGGTTTCTTGACCACTGGATCCCTGAACCCCAATTCTTACAGGGCAACATGCAGAGGGCCAGGTGATACCTACACACACAGTGAGTTGCATTACAGGACAGGAATTCCAACCAAGCTTAGGGAACCTAAGTGTTTTATAATGGGCAGTAAACCTGTCTGACCTTTGCCCTGAAGGAGATGTCATCATTATTATAGGGACAATAAACAAATCTGTCCCTGTTTGAGAGGAGTATCACACTATCTTTATCTTCCATCACTGTTCACTACACAAATATCCTTGAAAGACAGTCTGGAACCAAGGCAGCAAGTACCTGTACTTGCAAGATATGAGAAAGGTGAGAGACCTACAGAACACTATCCTAACACAGATCCAACACACTGCAACCACGTGTTTATTTCCTGACTGGAAATCCTACTAAGTTATGATGAATATGTAAAATTTATTTTTGCAGCAACTGAGAATATTGACTTAGGCAGGTAATGCAACATAGTAGATAGCCATAGTAAAGCTAAACTACCAGTAAGAAATCTATCTTGACATCAGTCTAATAAAGGAAAACATGAGAAATCTTTGCTCAATAAATTAACACCTTCAGGGACATAAATGATTCCACTCAAACAGTTATGCAATATTTGAGAATGTAGTAACTGTAGATGCTTGCAAAGATACTAAAAGACATTATTATGTATTATAATGGTGATTATTCTGTAATTACTGCTGACTTGTTTCAAGTTCCTTCATGTTTCTAATTCCTTCAAGGACATTGCCAACAATTCTACTACTTGAAAGCATGTCACAGAAAGTAAAAGGTAAAGAATCACCACCATAGTCATTTTAAAACATAAATTGAGTGCCCACATGTGAATCATTAGGCTTGGCATTATGGGGGAGTAATAAAAAAAATGAATGCATAGTCTGTGTTTTGAGAAATTTATGTTCCAAAGATGAAAATGAAATAAAGACATAAGTATCTTTAAAAACAAGTGAAAAAATATATAAACAAATGAAATATATATAACTACATATACATATTTTAATTCAAGTAAACACCATATTTTTTAAATTACAAAAGAATTATAGAGTAAACATGCTCTTATTAAAAGATACATTTCTGAATTCTACTCATCATTAAAACTTACTACTTTTTAAAAAAATGGATGTAGGAAAGATAGCAAATAAAAGTAGATTTAGCATAGGTTGTGAAAAAAGAAAGAAACTTAATTGCAAAATATGTATGGAGAGATAAAAAGCTAATTTTGATGTAGGAGGATATTTCCTGGAGAGGCAAATACAATTTAATTCTAGATAGTACCTTCCTAGAAAGAGGAGATGTGATAATTGGTGATAAAAGAAGATAAAGTCAGGATGCATAAAAGACAAGGATAGTAGGCTGGGCGTGGTGGCACACACACTTGTAATCTCAGCACTTTGGGAGGCTGAGGCAGGCAGGTCACGCAGTCAAGAGATCTAGACCATCCTGGCCAACATGGTGAAACCCCATCTCTACCAAAAATACAAAAATTAGCTGGGCATGGTGGCGCATGCCTGTAGTCCCAGATACTCAGGAGGCTGAGACAGGAGAATTGCTTGAACCCAGGAGCAGAGGTTGCAGTGAGCCACTATTGTACCACTGTAACTCCAGCCTGGTGACAGAGTGAGACTCTGTCTCAAAAAAAAAAAAAAAAGACAATGATAGTAGTGAAATGTCACATATATTTTAAAGTCACGGACTCTACTGGGAAATAAAACTGTTGTTTTATTAGTCAACAATTGAAACATTATTTCTTTTTTTTTTTTTTTTTTGAGACGGAGTCTCGCTCTGTCGCCCAGGCTGGAGTGCAGTGGCCAGATCTCAGCTCACTGCAAGCTCCGCCTCCCGGGTTCACGCCATTCTCCGGCCTCAGCCTCCCGAGTAGCTGGGACTACAGGCACCCGCCACCTCGCCCGGCTAGTTTTTTGTATTTCTTAGTAGAGACGGGGTTTCACCGTGTTAGCCAGGATGGTCTTGATCTCCTGACCTCGTGATCCACCCGTCTCGGCCTCCCAAAGTGCTGGGATTACAGGCTTGAGCCACCGCGCCCAGCCGAAACATTATTTCTAAACGATATCTTTACATTTTGCAATATTTGTTTTTATTTTATTCTGTGTACCCCTATAAGCATTTAATAATACTTGATTTACATATTTTGCCACCATTTAAAAGTAAATATACTTGTAATAAATGTTTCTGAATATAGGCTTGCTCATAACTTAATCTGCAATATAATACAGTGCAATGCGATGGGACCAGATAAATTCATTTAAAATTTCTTCTAAATTATAACTTACAGTATTACAAGTATGGGGCGGTCACTTGCCAATATAAAATATTGGAATGTCACCGAGCAGTTCAAATGTGACTCCCTTATTTGTAATCCATTCTAGTATACCCTAGTTTATCTTCAAAAATTTTTTCTTTAAAAATATGACAAAACTTATATCATTCAAAGGCATTCATATATAAAATACAAATACTGGGAGATCTGAATTATATGTTGCTTAAATATTATTTTTTTCAAATCTAATTGCAATTACATCCCTTTCCCCATCAACCTCAATTTGAAATTCTCCAATGCCTTCCCACTATTTAAGATAAAGACAAAAATTCTTAACAAGACCAAAATGTCCATGATGGTCTTGCTTCTGTCTCTTTACCCTCATTTTATACCCTCCTTGTACTCACTGGGCCTTCTTATCCTAGAACTTCTTACTTTCTTTCAGTTCCTAGTACTTGCCATATTACCCTGCCATAGAGACTTTTTTTTTTTCCCGACAGGGTCTTGCTCTGTCACCCAGACAGTGGCACTATAGTAACTTACTGCAGCCTGAAACTCCTGGGCTCAAGCGATCCTCCTGCCTTGGCTTTACAAAGTGTTGCGATTACAGGCATAAGCCACAGTGCCCAGCCCGACCGGGACTTTTTACATGCTGATCCTCAGCTGCTGGAAATGCTCCCCTCATTCAGGACACTTCAACTAGTTGACTTGTACCAGCCTACATACCTGAGTCAATTATCACTGGACAGCAAAGTCTTCCCTGACCTTCCTGAAGAGGTCACATTCCCCCTCACAATCTCATTACAACGGGTTCCTCTTGCTGAATATTGATCAAAGTTGTAGCTTTATATTTGCTTGTATAATTCTTTAATGTCAGTGTTGCCCACCAGCTGTAAGCTCCTCGACGGCTTTCATCAGAAAGATTGGGGTCAGAGCAGGAAAATGGAGAGAGCCCCGCTTAGTGGAACAAGCATACATGCCTGATTGGCAATCAGCTGTCACTGGGGGACAGACGCTAATCTCCACCTACTTTCCTGGACTCTTCTCATAAAGCCTGCCCCAGGCAAATATCCCCTGCTTGTAGGTAAGGGGTAGAATCAAAACCAGTTGGTGCCTAGAGAGGGGAAAATATCCTCTGGGACTCAGGAATCTGCACCAATACAAAGCAGAGGTCTGTTTATTGCTAGGATGGAAGCAGAAAAACTCTCCCAAACAAGATCAAACAGAGTTACAAGGTAGCATTTGACTATCATGAGGAGATGGCAGGAACACCAAGAAAGGCCTGTCCCCAGGCCCAGGTTCCCAGTTCTGCCTAAGCCTGAGAGGCTGGACCAAAAGAACCAAGAACACCCTCCTGCCCCCACCACAATCTTAGCTTGAGTAACAAGAATCAAGAGTCTGCTCTTGGGGAAGGGGGAACATAGAGAAAACCTCTCCCTCCCTACTGTGGCACAGCCCCTGCACAGACTAATGAAAGTGGAGGGTAGAGCAGAAGCACTGGGAATAATCCTGCAGCACCCCAGACATGATACATGCGCAAAGTAACAACAGCTCACTTTTGGAGGAATATGAAGCTTGTGGTGCACTGAAGGTAACAATAGCAACGATAAAGCCCAAAGCTAGTTCAACTCCTGACCAGATTAACTGCTTGAAAGGGAAGAGGCATACCCATTTCCAGGTATAAACAGCGCTATGCTCCTCATCCTCTGCTATTCTTCTACCTACAGTGTTCTGGTATATGCTAAAAAATTATAAGACACACAGAGAGCAAGGCAGGGGTGGGGGGGATATTGTGAAGAGATAAAGCAATCAATAGAACCAGGTTCAGAGATGACTAGTCGTTGGAATAATCAAATAGGGACTGTGATGGTTAATTTTATATGTCAACTTGGCTGGGCTAAGGGATGCCCAGATAACTGTTAAACACTATTTTTTGTTTTGGTAAACACTAGTGTAAAACATTATTTTGTAAAACACTAGTGTAAAACACTATTTTTGCTCTACAGTTATCTGTGCATCCCATAGTCCAGTCAAGTTGACATATGAAATTAATCATCACAGTCCCTATTTGATTATTCCAACAACTTCTGTCTGTAAGGGTGTTTCCAGAAGAGATAAGCATTTGAATTGGTACACTAAATAAAGAATATTGCTTTTGTTGTAGAAAACAACCAGATTCTTGTCACACAACAGGAAAATTTAGGCCCACAGACACACTGTAGGTTGAGTAGGGCAGGGTTTATTGGGTGAAAAGAAAAAAGGAAAGAGGAACCCTCAGCAAAGCAAGAGAAAGTCCTGCTAGCAGATCTCCTGCCTCACAGATTGAATCCCAGGTCATTACCCAGGAACTGAAGAGACCAGGCTCCTCCCCTCTGCAAATGGCACAAAATTCCTGAGGCTCCACCCTGCCCTCCCATTGTGCAGATGGGCATTATTCAGAGAGAATCAGTCAGGAAAGGACGGGCTTCATCTGGGACCAGCAGTCCGGGTTTTTCAGCCTTCAGGCTGCTTTAGGCTTGAAGTCGGGATTTCACCAGGGACACTTGGCTGTCTCCTGTCTCTATCACTTTCACCAATAAAGAAGGGCAGCATCCAATCTGTTAAGGAACTGAATAGAACAAAAAGGCAAAGGAAGGGAAAATTTGCTTTCTACTTGAAACACCTATTTTCTTCTGCACTTGGACATGGATGCTACTGGTTTGGGGCCTTTGGACTCAGACAGGGACTTATATCATCAGTTCCCCTGGATCTCAGGCCTTTAGGTCTGGGCTGGAGTTGCACTGCTTTCCTGGGCCTCCAGCTTGCAGATGGCAGATCATGGGACTTCTTGGCCTCCACAATCACATGGGTCAATCCCTCATAATAAATCTCTTAATATACACCTACATACATGCTATTGGTTCGGAGTCTCTGAAGAGTCCTGACTATTACAGAGACTTTAAAATTACTATGACTAGTATGTTAAAGAATCTTGGGGAAAAGGTGGACAATATGCATGAGCAATGGGAAGTTTCAGCAGAGATAGAAACTATAAAAAAGAATCAAATGGGAACTCTAAAAATATAAGATATAATATCAGAGATAAATAATTCCTTCAACAGATTCATCAATCTACTGACTGACACTGCTGTGGAAAGAATTAGTGATTTTTAAATTAGAGCATTGGAAATTGTCCAAATCAAGAGATAAAGTGGAAAAAAGAAAACAGCACTCAAGAGCTGCGACATCAAATAATCTAACACACATGTAATTGGAGTCCTACAAGGGAAAAAGAGAGTGAACAGGCATAGAAACTTATTTGAGGATATAATAGCTGATAATTTTCTAAAATTAATTAAAGGTAACAACCACAGATCCAAGAAGGTTAGAAAATCTCAAGAAGGATATATATAAAACATACACGCAAGCAATCCTGGACATATCATGGTCAAACAACTGAAAACCAAAGATTAAAATTTTGAAGAAAAAGATTACATTCAGAGGAACCAAGATCTGAAAGATCCTTAAAGAGTAATTTCAGAAAGGTCACCTATCCACAGTCAATATATAAAAAGCAAATGAAATGTATTAATGGTGTTGTAATTCAAAAACAGTTGGTTAAACATCTTTGATTAGCAACAGCATCAAGAGCAATATGCAAGCAAATAGTCAACTCCACAGAGGCATCATTCCTCTGAAGGTTCTGTAAAAGTTTTGGTCACTCTAATTTGGCTGATAATAACAAGTGAGTTAGGGCAGTGTTTCTCGATCTGTCCTCTAGATTATGAGAAGCCTGTGAAATAATTTTTCAAATGTAAAAAGACAACTGTATGCTCTTCAGCACAAGCTAAAAGATTGTTTTGGGCTGGATTGTACTATAGACACAGTGGTTAGTTTATTGTGCAAAAAGTTTTTTGTTCTCTTCTAACTTTTTAACTTAGAAACAATTTCAGGCTGAAATAAATGATAAAGAGAATCCCTGTATACTTTAATTTTAATCCATATTTCTTGATTCCTTGAAATTAACATTTATTGCATTTCCTTTACCATTCTTCCTCTCCCTCTCCTTCCCACCCCTTCCATATGCACACACACACACACACACAAATTCATTTATAAGTTGTAGACATATGCTCCTTGTTTCTATATTTGTATTGGTAAATATTTGTATATGTGTGTATATTGTGTATATGTATATGTATATAGTGTGTGTTCTTGAGATGAAAGTTTTTTCTAGGGTTTTATGAGAAAGTATAGATATTGTGTTCAATTAAATAATCTATTACTATCAAGTGTTAACATTTATCAAAATGCTAATATTATTTGGATCTTTAAACTGAAAGTGATTAGTAACTTGTATTGACTATAATATTATTGGAAAGAAAGCCATTTATTCAACAAATGTCTGTTGTGCACACATTATGTGCCAAGTACTATTGTAGGCACTAAAGATACAGCAAAGACCCTACTCTTGATGCTTATGTTGTGGGGAAAAGGAAGTTGAGGGCAGAAATCGACAGTAATATATACAATTGTCCCTTGATTTCCATGGATAATTGGTTCCAGGACCCCCAAAGATACCCAAATCCATGGATGCTCAAGCTCCTTATATAAAATGGCATACTATTTGCACATAACCTACACACATCCTCCCTTATAATTTAAATCACCTCTAGATTACTTATAACAAATACAATGTAAATGTTAGGTAAATAGTTTTTATACTCTGTTATTTAAAGAATAATGATGAGGAAAAAGTCTGTACATGTTCAGTACAGATGTAACTATCATTTTTCCCCCAATATTTCCTTCCTTCCTTCCTTCCTTCCTTCCTTCCTTCCTTCCTTCCTTCCTTCCTTCCTTCCTTCCTTCCTCCCTCNTACTTCCTTCCTTCCTTCCTTCCTTCCTTCCTTCCTTCCTTCCTTCCTTTCTTCCTCCCTCCCTCTCTCTTCCTTCCTTTCTCTTTTCTTTTCTTTCTTTTTTCTTTTCTTTTTTTTTTTGAGATGGAGTCTCACTCTGTCACCCAGGCTGGAGAGCAATGGCGGGATCTCGGCCTCACTGCAACCTCTGCCACCCGGATTCAAGTGATTCTCTTGCCTCAGCCTCCTGAGGCACAGCTGGGATTACAGGCGCCTGACATTGCACCTGACTAATTTTTTGTATTTTTAGTAGAGACGGGGTTTCACCGTGTTGGCCAGGATGGTCTCGATCTCCTGACCTTGTGATCCTCCCGCCTTGGCCTCCCAAAGTGCTGGGATTACACGCGTGAGTCACTGCATCTTTCTTTTCTTTTCTTTTCTTTTCTCTTCTTTTTCTTTCTTTTCTCTTCTCTTTTTCTTTTTCTTTCTTTTTCTCCTTCCTTCCTTCCTCCCTCCCTCCCTTCTTCCCTCTCTCTTTCCCTCTTTCTCTCTTTCTGGACAACATCTTGCTCTGTATCTCTCCTAGCTTGGGACTACAGGTGCACACCACCATGCCTAGCTAATTTTTCTATTTTTTGTAGAAGATGGGGTTTCTCTATGTTGTCTAGGTTGGTCTCAAACTCCTGGGCTCAAGCAATTCACCTGCCTCAGCCTCCCAAAGTGCTAGGATTACAGGTATGAGCCACTGTGAATGCCCTTAAATATTTTCAATCCATGGTTGCTTGAAGCCACAGATGTGGAACTCACAGTTATGGAGGGCCAACTATAAAATCATACTTCTAAAATACGTCTGGTGATATTAAAGAGAACCACAGCCTGACAGTAGTTAAAGGAGCAAAACTGATTTTCATTCAGGAGCTATTACAATCGGGCAAAAGAGACAGTATAGAACTGGGCTCAACTCCAAATACAGCAAGAGCAAGTGGAGATTTATAGCCAAGGAAACAGGTTGCAGGGGGTTGGGAGGTGAGTGGTCGATGGACAGGAATCACTAAGAGGAGACATCAAGGGAGGAGGAATTCTTGCTGAACTGACTTAACAGGCTAGGGTGATCAGCCATCCCCTGGGGGACAGTGGGAGATGAGGAATTTGATCAGATATCAAGCGTGATCAGCTATTGAGGGTGAAGGATTCCTCTTGACTGACATAGCATAATTCTCAGTAAAACCGGGCTCTGCAAGACTTGTACACAGAAGCCCAAGTTTGAGGCCAAATCTAGAAAAGGACTCAAAGGAGCCTGATTACAGTTTGGTCAAGGAGACAGTCTTTGTCTGGGGTAGTAGGTGCTTTGATGAAAAAATGTGGAAGGAAAATGAGATGGAGATGGTTTGGAGGGAGGACCTCTTTAATGAAGTGACACACTTCAGTGGGGACCTTTGTGAGGTGGCAGAGTGAGGCAGGTGCATACCTGGGGGAAGAGTGTAGCTGTCAGCGAATAGCAAATGTGAATACCTGCTAATCGCAGTCAAGGACCAGCAAGAAGGCCAGTGTCACTTAAGTGGAATGAGCAAGGCTGAGGAGGTAAGATATGGTTGGTGAAATAGCCAGTAGCTACAAATGTAGGCCCTTTAGATAGCTTGGTAGGGAGTTTGGATGGTGGTGGTAAAGCATTTTGAAACTTAATTTTTCTAAAAAAAAAAAAAAGAGCAGTACTGTAGCCAAATCAAAGAAATTTTCTGTCTCATTGTCCTCCTCTTACATATGTATATAAGTGTCTTTGTGGCAGATCAGAGTAGAAGGCAGGGAGGTAAGAATATAATGTATATTGCATTTTTTTCCTTATCTTTTCTTTTCTTTTTTTGAGACAGTGTCTCACTCTGTTGCCTAGGCTGGAGTGCAGTGGTGCAATCTTGGCTCATTGCAAACTCTGCCTCCCGGGTTCAAGCGATTCTCCTGCCTCAGCCTCCCAAATAGCTCGGATTACAGGCATGCACCACCAAACCTGGCTAATTTTTGTATTTTTAGTAGATACAGGGTTTCACCATATTGGCCAGGCTGGTTTCAGACTCCGACCTCAAGTGATCCACCTGACTCGGCCTCCCAAAGTGCTAGGATTACAGATGTGAGCCACCGCACCCGGCCTCTATATTGCATCTTTTCATAAGAAGTTTTATATTTTAAAATACTTATATCAGGATTCCCAATAAAAGTTAAAGATTGGCTGGGCGTGGTGGCTCACACCTATAATCCCAGCACGTTAGGAGGCCGAGGTGGGAGAACTGCTTGAGCCCAGGAATTCAAGACCAGCCTGGGCACCAGAGTAAGACCCTATCTATAAAAAAAAAGAAAAAAAAAAAATAGAAAAATTAGCTGGGCGTGGTGGTGCATGCCTGCATCCCCAGCTGCTCAAGGCAGGGGGATTAATTGAGCCTGGGAGGTAGAGGCCACAGTGAGCCACAATCTCACCACTGTACTCCAGCCTAAGTGACAGAGTAAGACCCTGTCTAAAAAATAAAAATAAAAGTTAAAGGTCTTTAACTGTTTTACATATAAATGCTACAGGGGAGGTAGATTTTATTTTGATTAAAATGTCATTGTTTCAGCTAAAAAAAAAGTCTAGGTCTACTTTTCTTTTTAAAAAGTATTTAAAAGAATCAGCCATGGCTCTTTGCCACTGAATAAGAATAAGGCACTCTTTCATATCATGTTCAATCACATCAGGATAAAGTGGCGCTAGAGGTGGCTGTCACATAAATAGAATTTATACCAACAGAGTTCTCAGCCTACTTCAGTTGTTGAAAATTAATTTATTTTCAGACTTCAGAACCTGATTTTCAGAGTACAAGAAGCTTGATAGAAAAAGCAATTCAGTGTAATCAGCTCTCTTTATATGCTTAGTTTAAAACTCTTTAGCCTGTCTTATATGATATGAATCAGAGGGAATTGATAAATATTCCTAAAAACACCTGGATAGATCTCCTTAGTGAATGTGAAATTGCCTGTGAAATTCTGACTGTGAAGTTTTCTGTGAAACAAGAAAATTAGAATCAAAGGAGATGTTTAATAATTTCATTTTCACTTTCTTAAGACCTTTGTCAAAATAACAGGTAACGACGTCACTGGAGAGCTCTAGCAGAAAACAGATCTTGGCAATTGGTCAGTAATTTGAGATTAATGTAATGCAAATTATGAACAAAAATTGAGAAGCATTTTATTTATTTTCAGGGAGGTTGCTAGTTTTATAGCACTTTTTTTATTTGGAGATTACTATAGTAGTAGCAGAATATTATTAAGTATGTATTTCTCACCAGATAAAGAAAAATTTTTGTCCAAGTATTTGAAATGCCAGTAATATTGGATTGTGACTACTTTATGGCATAAAATAGTTTTTCTATGAATAAAGGCTCACATAGGCGTAAGACTTGAAAAAAATGTGAAGATTTGAAAACAAAGCTACAGAAATTAAAACTGTGTTGTACAGTCATAAATATTAACCTTCATATCAATGGCACTGAAGAGACAAGGCAGAAATAGGATTCAGTATATACTAGAATTAGTAGAGGATGAAGGTAGTATTCTAAATTACTGAATCAAAGTGTCCAATAAATTACAGAATACAAAGTAAATATTTTTAAAAATAAGAGATTTCCTATATAACAAAATTTTCTAGAAAGAAAACTATCTGGCTGGGCGCGGTGGTTCATGCTTGTAATCCCAGCACTTTAGGAGGCCACAGTGGGTAGATCACCTGAGCGAGGAGTTCAAGACCAGCTTGGGCAACATGGCAAAACCTCAATTCTACAAAAATTAGCCAGGCATGATGGCCCAGTGCCTGTAGTCCCAGCTATTTGGGAGGGTGAGGTGGGGGGATCACTTGAGCCCCGGAGGCAGAGATTGCCGTGAGCAGAGACTGTGCCATTGCACTTGAGCCTGGGCAACAGAGTGAGACCCTGTGTAAAAAAAAAAAAAAAAAGAATTTTCAAAAATGTTTATGTTAACTACACTTACAAAGACTAATCTTCAAAGGCTTTGGCATTTTAATTAAAAAATGTTATACAGCACCATGTTTTTAAATGGTTAAAATTGGTTCCCTAAGCATTTATATAGATGACAAAGTACACATTCAAACATTACATTATTCATTTAAAATATAACTCTCAATTTTGCACTTAGTATAGAAGTATAGTATGTATTGAGCTTCATTCAACTATTCATTCAACAAATGTCTGTAAAATGATTATTGTCATGTGCCATGTGCTGGACGAATACATTAAAGTCTACTAAGGGAATCAGATATTACAATGTAGCACAATAAGTTTTATTTTTTCATTTTTATTTATTTTATTTTTTTTGAGATGGCATCTTGCTCTGTTGCCTGGGCTGGAGTGCAGCGGCGCGATCTTGGCTCACTGCAACCTCTGCCTGCAGGGTTCAAGAGATGCTCCCACCTCAGCCTCCTGAGTAGCTAGGACTACAGGCGTGTGCCACCACACCCAGCTAATTTTTATACTTTTTGTAGAGATGGAGTTTTGCCATATTGGCCAGGCTGGTCTTGAACTCCTGAGCTCAAGTGATCCGCCTGCCTTAGCCTCCCAAAGTGCTGGGATTACGCCCAAAGATGTGAGCCACTGCTCCCAGCCTAGTTGTATAATAAGAGTATTAATGATATCTTGCACAGAGGCCCTTGGAGCATCCATAAGATTCACAGTAGAGTGGGAATTTGGCCTGAATCGATCTACACCAATAAGAAAAAAAAGGCATGTGGGGAGGAGATAAGGACACTGCAGATATTAGACAGCATGTGGAAAGACACTATATGAAGTTCAGAAGGAGTAGGGAGAAGTCAAGTGTAGTTAGAAGTGTACAGTTGGTTGAGGGTGCAGGATTTTGACTAAACATGAGTTCAAATTTTGGTTGTGCTACTCACTAGCTGGAGGAATTTTTGCAAGTAACTAAACCTAAGTTGCTGTCCTTTCATCTGTAAAATGGGGATAGTAACAATAGCTAGATTGCAGAGTTAACAGGAAGATTTAAGAGCATGTGTGGAACCTAGTATTGTGTCTAACCTACCCAGACTAAGAGCTAAACAAATGGGCCAGACACAGTGGCTTCTTCCTGTAATCCCAGCACTTTAGGAGGCTGAGGCGGGTGGATCACCTGAGGTCAGGAGTTCGAAACCAGCCTGACCAACATGGTGAAACCTCATCTCTACTAAAAATACAAAAATTAACCAGGCGTGGTGGCGGGCGCCTGTAATCCCAGCTCCGGGAGGCTGAGACAGGAGAATAGCTTGAACCTGGGAGGCAGATGTTGCAGTGAGCTGAGAACATGCCATTGCACTCCAACCTGGGCAACAAAGCAAGACTCCATCTCAAAATAAATAAATAAAAATGAAAATAAATAAATTAATGGTAGATAGTTTTATATTATTTATTACTACTTTATGTAAGTAATATCAAAAAACATTTGGCTACATATTTCTGAGAATTTTTCATTCTATGGCCTTAAATTTTTTTTTTCAATTTAATTTATTATTTATTTATTTATTTTTCTTTTGGAGACAAAGTCTTACTGTGTTGCTGAGACTGTTTCCTGGGCTCAAGCAATCCTTCCACCTCCGCCTTCCAAATAGCTGGGACTACAGGCATGCACCTGGCCATTCTATGGCTTTTTAAATGACAAGTGAGTGTTAATTGCCAACCTCTTTTAGATGTTCTCTAAACGAAAATGGTATTTGTTCAGGAATAGGACATTGCAATGGGAATATGCGTGCCATAGTAAACTATATGCATGTACAGGGAGGTAAAGGAAGATAAAGGTTTTTAAAGGAAAAATAAAGAGGTTTACAGAATTGTTTTGAAGTGATTCTCCTTCAAAGGATCCATAACAAGGATCTGTAACAAGGGTGGCATCAGTCAAGGTTGGCTGGCAGATGTCCTCACAGAAGTATTTTTTGTGTAAGGTTGTGATGATCTTTGTGCAATGTTGCGCTTTTTGTAGTCTTTTGTGATAGTTTTGGTTACGAAGCACTCATGCATGAGAACCCTCTCCTCAAAGCCTTCCTCTGTTCTATTTGTCAGGATTTTGTTCGTTTTTAACACAAATGACACCATTTTGATTCTGATGACTTTCCTGTAATAATGAGTTCACTTTTTCATACAGAGCCCAAAAGTATAAAAGTATCACTTCTTCCTGAGCAAAAATATGGTAAATGAGTTACTTCAGACCACATTTGCTTTAGGGAATAATCTCTAGCCCAGAATCAGTGGTTTATGTAACTGCCTGTTATAGAACTTGATAATCTTAAAAGCTTTACAGAGAGAATCTATTACATGGTAAAATGTCCAAAATGTAGAAAATTTCTATGAATTCAAGCATATGCATGTGGCTTTGCAAGTATTTTAAAATCATTTGCATGAGTAATTGTCCCTCAAAAGAATAAGCTGCATTCGCATATCTCTTTCTTTAGGTCTGTTTCTGTCTCAGCCTATTGCACTCAGGTTTCTGTTCCTTTTCACTCTTGACTCCCTGAAACGACTCTGACAAATATTGCAAATAGATACCTAATGGCCAAATCAGTGAATTTTTTTTTTAAGCTTTTGGTTTCCATGAATTCTCAGAATTGGACATGGTTGAACTGCCTCTTCTTTTTGAAATTCTGTCTGTACTTTGGCTTCATGATGCCACACCCACCTGGTTTTCCTCTTACATCTCTGGCCACTCTCTCTTAGTATGTTTTATTTTTCCTCTTCTCATTACCTGCCCTTAATGTTGGGTATCTGCAGGGTTTCTGTCTTTGGCTCTCTTCTCATTCTACAAATTCTCCATGGGATGATTTCATCCTCTTTATTGCTTTCCATGAGCAGATGTATAATAATATGAGTCTCAAATTTAATCTCCATCCCTGACCTCGCTCCATTGTTTCTGACTGGCTTCTAACTCTAGTTACTAACAGAATATCTCCATCTGGCTGTCCCAGAGACACTTAAAATCACTATATCCCAAAATGAATTTAATCTCTTTTTTTTTCCAACCTGTTCTGTCTCCTTCACTCTCATCTTGGTGACTGGCTCCCCTATCTATACATGCACAACCCAGAGAGCTGGGAGTTATCCTGGCTTCTTTTCTTTCCTTAGCCAAATGCCCTCCCCATATTCAATCAGTGTCCAAGTCCTGTTGACTCTATTTCATGAACATGTTTTGGCCTCTTCTGTCCATCCCCATTACTCCCAGCAACTCACATCTGGACTATTGCAATAGTATCCTAACCAGTCTCCTTGCCTTCAATTTTAGTTGATCAAGTTGTTTCATTTCACTGGTAAAACTTCTCTGGTGGCTTTTCACTGAATATGTGCTAAAACCCAAACTTCCCTGCATGGTGTTCCATATTCTTGATGATCTGGCTTCAGCGAATTTTTGAGTCTTGTTTTTTTTTTTCCACCCCTCCTTTTCTGTCCACAGGATTGCATGCTGTTGGGAAGCTTTTCCTCAGCGGCTGACTGCAGAGCTGTTTATGAACCCCACACACAGGCAGAATCACTCAGTTCTGGGCCTACGTCCATAGCTGCGTTCTCTCACAGGTTTCCATCATGGCTCCCATCATCCTTTATTAAACTTATTTGTTTATATGCACACTTCAGCCTATTTCTCTGGCATCTCATAGTATTTAAAATAATTTTTGGCATAAATATCAGTATCAATAGATATATATCAAGCACTTCCTTAAGGAATTCCTCAAGAAACTTCCTCCAAGAACTTCCTCAAGGAACCTGGAAAATGAGAACAACTCCCATCTCTTTGGTAATTCCTCAAACTGTTCTATCTCTAGCATGTAATAAACATTGTCTCGCTGTGGGATAATTAAGGAATCAGAGACACCGAGGGGTTGAGGAGGAATTAGTTAATTATTTAGGTGCACCAACCCCGTCAGATTAACATCCAAAGGACTGAGCCTCGAACAAAGAGTCGAGCTACCTTTTAAGCATTTTGTGGGACGGGGGAGATCTGTGCAGGGGAAAGCATATTACAGAAGCGAGAAACAAAGACAGTTATTCACTTGAGACATGCATTACATTATTTCTTACTTTTCAAGGAACAACATGTTTTATGACTTGAGATTATCTGTCTAGTGACCTTGCAGCTGCACAGCTAGAGAAACAGTCTTCACAATGCCTGGGAAAGGGAGAGACAAGGTTCACTAGCCACAGAAAAATAGGCAGTTAATTTCAAAGGACTCCTGCTCTTTCGCTTCTTCAGGGGGAATTGGGTTTTCTTACATACAATTGAGTTTTTGCTTACACATTCTTTAATTTCTTTTAATTCCTGTTTCAGTCTGACTGAAAATAGAGGAGCTACCTGGTTGCACACAGTACTGATTCCCACCCAATGTGTTTCTATGTTCTTTGAAAGACAATGTAATTGTGACTTAGTTGAATTACATTGATGTGCTCTCCACAATCATCCCATAAAATATTTACTATCATTATCACTATCATTATAATCTGGCTCATAGGCCAGATTAAGATGGTCAAATAAGTTAGTTTGTTAAACCAATTTAAAACACACAGTCTTAGCTTTGTATAGTGGAAATATGGTAGCCAATGAGGTTTATCCTACATTATTGCTAATTGAAAACTTTTTCCAATACTGGCTCATAGGCCAGATTAAGATGGCTTATCATTATAGTCTGGCTCATAGGTCAGATTAAGATGGTCAAATAAGTTAGTTTGTTAAATCAATTTAAAACACACAGTCTTAGCTTTGTACAGTGGAAATATGGTAGCCAGTGAGGTTTATCCTACATTATTGCTAATTGAAAACTTTTTCCAAAACCCTGCCATGACAACTTGCTAGATAGTCAGCATTGGCAATTTTTGACAGTCACTATGGAGACTGAATTGTTTTAGAAAAAAGCAGGAAGCGAGGGGAAAGAGATTGGGTAGGTGAACACATTTAGATCAGGCAGGTGAAAGGACCACACTACTGTGGGTCACTCAGTGTTCATATGTTCTGCCTCTCTCTCTGCCTCATCTGCCCTCTCCAAAGATGGCATGGTTACAAGAACCAGAGTGTAGGTAAGAATGTTCAGAGATGGAAGGTTCAGGATGCCAATCTACGCTTGCTCTATCAAAAAGACTGAGGTTGCTGGGTGCTGGGGCTCACAACTGTAATTCAAACACTTAGGAAAATTGAAGCAGGCAGAGTGCTTGAGCCCAGGAGTTCAAGAACAGCCTGAGCAACATGGCGAGATCACGTCTCTACAAAAAAATTAAAAAAAAAATTAGCTGGGCATAATAGTGCATGCCTGTAGTCCCAGCTACCCAGGAGGATGAGGTGGGGGGATCACCTGAGCCCCGGAGGTTGAGGCTGCAGTGAGCAGGCAATGAGCCATGATCGTGCCACTGCACTCCAGCCTGGGTGACAGAGCAAGATCCTGTCCCCAAACAATAAAAATAATAAAAAGACAGAGGTAGGTATGTGTGGCTACACCTATAGCTCAGCGATGACCTTATGAGCAGCATTATACATTTTAAGCACAAAACAAATGGGTTAGAATGGATGATACCAATGGGTGGTCAATTTGAGGTAGACCAGACTGATTCATGCTTTATGAATATTTAAGGTTTATTTTGCTTTCCATCTCTATCTACAAGTAACACTCTTATTTGTTTTGTCCTTTTAACATATGTTTAAGAAGTAAATGTCTATTTATTCTATGTTTAACATGTTTCATGCATTAATGATATACTTATTATCTGTACTTAACATATGAGTTGATGTAACGTATACTTACAGGTAAGTTTCATCTATCCCATTTGTTTCTCCTATTCTTTAGGGCAGAATTGAAAATTCTTAAATAATACAGCAAATGTATGTTACATTATGGATAAAAAATCTGAGGCACAGGGCCAGTAAGTCCCTTCCACAAAGTCCCCGCCACTTTTCCAAGGGCATGAAAAAAAGTCAGGTTTCAAATATAAAACATCTGGCTCCAGAGCCCTTTTTTTTTAGTGACAGGGTCTTGCTCTGCTGCCAGGCTGGAGTGCAATGGCACGATCATGGTTCACTGCAGCCTTGACTTCCTGAGCTCAAGGTTCCAGTGATCCTTCTTGCCTTTGACCTCCCAAAGTACTGAGATTATAGGTCTGAGCCACCATGCCTGGCCTAAGAGCCCACTTCTTAATCACCATCCTAAACTGATTCCTAATTTGCCTGAGAAAACACAGCTGCTAAGTCTGACCTTAAGTCCAGTGCTCTTCATGCTAATTACTCTTTGTGTATAAGTACTCTAGGGCCAGGAGATCTGTCTTGTTCATCTCTGCATTTTTACCACCAAGCACAGAGCCCGGGCAAATACTTGTTGACCAAGAGAATATCTCATTTTATAACTTTTGTTTTTCTTTTGGGTTATGTTAGATGTGTGGAATAATTCCAATTTAACATTTAAGAAAATTTAACCTTTGGCATTTAAAGTTAAATTACCTTAGGTATTTGATTTAAAACTGATTAACCTAAAGAAATATCTAGTTGCTACAGAATAAAAGATAAGGATCTATGAACTGAGATCTAGCATTGATTGTGAAACTGATCCTTTTAAAGGGCTTCTCTGCTTCACTTTCTCTAGTAGGAAAATGGTCCTAGTAACTCTTATCTACTCCCTTCACCAGCAATTGTTACATTGTCCATTCTTCCTATTACTAGCATATCTTTAAAAAACGGCTTCTGCTTTATCAGTTAGATATTATTAAAAGATGTAAGTCTGTCTATAAATTCATAAAATCAATGAACCATAAACATATTTACATATTAAAATAACACATTTTTATATCCTTTTAAAAGACAGATTTTATGCTACATTTGGACATGTTGAACATCCTGTAATTTGGTAAATATCCTACAATTTTCCTCATTCATTTGACTTTTGTGAGAGAAAACAATTAGCCTTCTGAAAGAAGTTAACATACATTATATGCTAGTAAAATATTTTAATGCCTCATCTGTTCCACATTTTTTTTATATGTTTATTGGCATGTTTATTTCCCCACTTACGAAAATATTGTTTCTCTGTAGGAAGTTGGCAGTAATCTAATGGGTGATTAATCCTGGCTACCCATCAGAATCACCTGGGACATGTAAAAAAACAAAACTGATGCCCCAGGCCTACCTCAAACAAACAATTTAAGTCAGTATTTCTAGGGCTGGAATTGGGACATCTCTATTTTAAAGAACTTCTCAGATATTCTACAAAATACTTGACCAGCACTCTTCAAAACTGCCAAGGTCATCATAAACAAGGAATGTCTAAAAAACTGCCACAGATCAGGGGAGGTAAAGGAGACATGATAACTAAATGTTAATGTGGTACCCTAAGTGAGATCCTGGAATAGAGAAATAATATTAGGGGAAAAGTACTGAAATCTAAATAAACTGTGGAGTTTAGTTAATAGTAATGTAACATTGATTGTTGTTCCTTAGTTGTAACAAATGTATCATCTTACACAAAAACAAATGTCAATATCTCACACAATAGAGAAACTGGGTATATGGGAACTGTCTACTATTTTTGTGACTTTTCTGTAAATAGAAAACTATTCTTTAAAAAAGTTTATGTAGAACATCTGATTATATGCTAAAGAGTAAAAGATAAGGATCTATGAACTGAGACCTAGCATCCTTTGTGAAACCGACCCTTTAAAAGGGCTTGTTTCTCTGTGCTTCACTTCCTCTAGCAGGGTTGAAAATCACTTATATACTAATCTGCTTACAGTGTACCAGAAAACAAAAAGACCCTGTGAAATACTGAGCCCAATTGTCAATTGTTGGCATGTGCGTTCTTAAAAATTTGACACTTAGAAACCATGGGCTGCTTCATTAGGACTTTTAGGGAAATTACATTTCTACCGGCAGTTCCAGGGCAACACAAATAGACCAATGACAATACACTTAACTATAACAATCACAATCCTGATAATTACTGGCTTCCAAAATACAACAATTCGAGAAAGACTGCTTAGTAGAGAAGAAAAGGTAACAATAAATTTCTTAGTTTAGAAGCATAAGGTTCATTTTAATATCTATGAAAAATATAAATATGTGGATTAAAAATAATGTCTAATGTTTTCTCAGACCCCAGTAGTTTGAGAAAAGCCTACCTGGATTTAGCTGGTCACATCTCTCTTTTCAAAACCGTTGCCATTAAGCATATTTGTCATCTGTGCAAATTTCTAGAGAGAAGTCAGAATTGTTTTTGAAGAAATCACTCTGCACAAGTAAACACTTGCCAAACAGCAAGTGCCAGGAGACGGTGTTTCACAAAGCTCTTTCTAAAAATTATTATTATTTTTTGCGCACATTATCTAGTTTGGTAAAACTGTCACCAATTTACAATCCGGAATCACCATATGAGTCAAATTAACAAATGTATTAGCAACTTGTAGTCAATCAGATTGTAGTTCCAGCTCCCTAACTCAATGCAATTTTAATAATTTCTCTTCTCTGAGTCTATCTCAGTTTCTCATCTGTAAAATGAGTAAAAGCAAGCCCTTTGCAGTTCAGACGTTGAGATTCGGTGGGAAGGACCTCGAGAAATAGAGTGGAGAATTTCAGGATTTAGGGCTTTAGGTCTTGATGAGTGGGATGGTACGGTGGAAGCTGTTCACTTGTTTGTGTTTCTAGAATCAGAAGGTAAAGCGAGAGGGACAGAAACGAGCGAATGGAAGTAGGACAGACACCGGACAGAGATCAACTCGGGACTTTTCTGGACCTGCGGGGCTGGCAGAGCATTCGGTTGCTAGGCAACTGCGCCTCCTGGGAGGGCGGAGGACCCCAGGGCAGGTGTCTAAGTCACTACCTTTTTGTTTAGCCGCGGTGGTTTCTTCTCAAAATTAATGAAACCTGTAGCCTTTAAAAGTACACAATTTTTTGCAACCAAGTTTAGTCAAGCCCTGTAGCCGAGTTCTGCTTGCGGTGGTTTTTCTTTTTCCTGTTCTCAGGCGCGCTGCAGACACCTCTCGGGCAAGGCCCCAGCCGTCGCGGGTTGCCGGGCAGAGCCTGACGCCGCCAGCTCCTCGCTCCCCGCCCACTGCTCTCCTACAGCGCTGGGCCTTCGCTGGCCGCACCGGCAGTCATGGGCTCGGAGATGGAGCCGCTGCTCCTGGCCTGGAGCTATTTTAGGCGCAGGAAGTTCCAGCTCTGCGCCGATCTGTGCACGCAGATGCTGGAGAAGTCCCCTTATGACCAGGTACCGGCCAGCTCCCGTCAGCCTGTGCATCCTGACGCTGAGGCTGCGGGGTCTGGGGCATATTCCGGCCCTGGGTGGGGAGGCCGGGGAGGAAGGCCCGAGGCAGGGCTGACCGTTCGGCCCTCGGAGGCGCCCGGAGCGAGACCTTGTGGAGCTGTGGCTGGCGGGTCCGCTGTGCACCATGTCCACAGGGATAGCAAGTTCTGTGCCATGACCGCCCCCTCCTCACAATCTTCAACCTCCCCTCCCCTACGTGTCCCAGAATGAGAGCCCTGAATTTTACTTTGACGAGGAACTTTGATAATTCATTTATACTTGCATATTGATGGGCTTTAAACTCTCAGCGTGTGCGTTATTAATTTCTAAACAGTATGCATAAACGAAGATCTGTGACTCTCCACCTCCTGTTAACATAGCTGCATTTTTCCTTTTGGATGTGATCCTCCCACTTCAGCTTTAGACTGTTGTCCAAGAGTGAAGGAGGCCATCAGTTTAGCTTGAGGCAAATATGCAAGTTAGAGGAATGAGAATCTAGGAGGGAGAAAGATACGTTCATTATTTAAAAAATTATCTGGACAAGGGAAGCTATAATTGTAGGAGGAAGAAATGGGAAAGAAAGGCTCCTTACAAGAAGGAATGATGGCACTGATAAAAAGAGAACTTAAATAAACTAATGTGTATAGCGACTGGAAAAGGTGGTATACAATGTACGTGAGTGGTACAATTCTGGTGGGCAGGTAACTCCTGGAATAGGCAAAAAAGGAGAAAATGGGAGAACAGAAGTAGCGCTGTGGCAGTTTGTCAGTGCTTTTAGTAAATGCGGAATATACCTACATAGTTCTAGTTCCCTAGCTTTTCCTCTAGTGGTGTTGCCTTGGAGATGTTAGAAAAAAATGGAAAATTGAAGGGAGTTACAAAAGCGGAGGCCTGAGTGTGAATGCTGTTACTAGGCTCTGCCTTAGCTCCCAGCAAATGGATGATGGATGATAACCTGCTGAGATGAATATTTTGTCCTTCAGATAGTACATCTCTCTTAGAACAGCCTACGTTAGTGGTAATGCAAAGCTAGGTTCTGTTGTTAGTTCGCATCAGTTAATAGGACTATGTTTCTGTAGACAAGCATTTTTCCAAGTTTTTTTTTTTTTTTTTTTTTCTGAGATGGAGTCTCGCTCTGTCACCCAGGCTGGAGTGCAGCCGCGTGATCTCGGATCTCTGTAACCTCCGCCTCCTGGGTTCAAGCGATTCTCCTGCCTCAGTCTCCCAAGTAGCTGGAACTACAGGTGCGTGCCACCACTTCCAGCTAATTTTTTGTATTTTTAGTAGAGATGGGGTTTCACCGTGTTAGCCAGGGTGGTCTCGAACTCCTGACCTCGTGATCCGTCCGCCTCGGCCTCCCAAAGGGTTGGGATTACAGGCGTGAGCCACCACGCCCATCCCCCAAGTGTGTTTTTTGGCATAGTAATCTCATAGATATTGCTTTAAAAAATACACAATCAAATATGTTTGGTAATCATGACAAAATATTGATCCCTTTACATTGGTACAACAGAAACTTGTTAAGAACCTTTGATGTGGCCGGGCGCGGTGGCTCGCGCCTGTAATCCTAGCACTTTGGGAGGCCGAGGTGGGCGGATCACGAGGTCAGGAATCTGATCGAGACCATCCTGGCTAACACGGTGAAAACCCGTCTCTACTAAAAATACAAAAAAAATTAGCCAGGCCTGGTGGCGGGCGCCTGTAGTCCTAGCTACAGGCTGAGGTAGGAGAATGGAGTGAACCCAAGAGGCGGAGCTTGCAGTCAACCGAGATCGCGCCACTGCACTGCAGCCTGGGCGACAGAGCGAGACTCGTCTCAAAAAAAAAAAAAAGAAACTTTGATGTGCCAGATATTGTTCTAGGCAAAACGGTTTGCAGGAACATTATGTGCTGTTTTCATTTTTCCATTGAGTTCGGGTAGTTTTCATTCTGTGTTCCACAAAACAGTAGTCCCAAGAGCTGTTCAGTGAGAAAAAGTTTCCTCATTAAATACATTTGGGAAATGTGTGTTCCTTCTTGGAGATTCAGGATGTACCCTAAAGGCTCTGAGTAGTTTTGAAGGAAAGGAAACTAGTTTTGCCTATTTTTGATTAATGCAAATAATTAAATAGTTCTGAAACTTATTTGACCACCGGATTCCTTTTTTTGACCCAGGGAAAGGGTCAAATATCTTCACTGTTATCGTGGGAAGATGTTGGTACATTGGGAAATGTAGGCGAAGCAGCAGTATTTTTATTAATAGTTAAGACCCTCTAATCTTGAGTTCATAGTGACATTCAGTATTGCACCAATGAATTGAGATATCAGGACTTTATATGTATTCATCTCAATGACCTTTCCTTGAGTGCTTACTACAGATTGTGTATCTCTTATTCGATATGTGACCAGACCTGAATAGAAGTTTCAAAAAAAAGTTATTGTTTTATTTTTATGAGCAAGGGTTGATATGTTCAGCTCCAATAAATATCAGAGTAAGTCTAAGAGAATCAGTACCAGATCTGGAGGAAACTTGATATTATTTTCCTTTCTAATCATTTTTTTGTGTTTTATTTGTTTATTTGTTTTGTTGAGGTAGTTTATTATGGTTGAACGGTATATATTGCCAGAATAATGAGTAGCATTTTACCAGGAATAGACGTTTAACTTGATGTTATGTTACCAAAGTTGGATTTTGATACTAGGTAGGGCTATTGAAAAGTTTACTGGGCTTACTCATGTTAGTCGTTCTTTGACCTAACTTAAAACACTGTACTGTTATTACTCTATGTTTTTCGTAGCACCAGTTTCTGTATTTTGCACCCAGTTGTTATTTCATGTTGGAAATATTTCCCAGAATGATTTTTCCCAAGCTTGAAGAAATCCTGCCTTTTTCTTAATTAAAAAAATTAATATTTGTGTTAGAGTGTTGACACGATTAATGAAAAGCTTTAGGAAGGAAGCTTAAGGAAGTTCCTTCTATTACAAGCTTGAAAATTCTCTTTCCTTAGAAAATGACTCCAAGATGGCAAGTCTGTATGGTATCCCAAGCACCTGACGCAGTCAGGCACACGGGGGCCCTTATTATGTATTTGCGGAATGAGTGCATCAGTCATGTTCGTATATGGGTTTTGATGGAGTTGTTCATATGTGCCAGCTTCCCCTCTATGAAGATCATCCTAGTTGCCTGATCATCTTTGTCTTCCCCTGCCCCATCCTTAATTCTCAGCACCATAGGTTCTTCAATGGACACTTACCTTTTCAAATAAATATAATTTCCTTATGGGCATTCTTAATTCTTGTTTTGAGGGTCAGTTTTTAAAAATCAGCTTTTAAAATTCCTCCTGGGTTCCTCCAGGAGAGTGTTTCTAATAGTAATGATCATCATTGCTATTTCTTACAGTGCTTTCATTGTTTCAGTGGAGGAAGTTAAATGATGGAGAGATTCACCATCTATGAAAAGCTAACAGAAATGTGACCAGAGCAGGAGTAGATGGTCCTCTGCTCTGCAGTTAACTGGTTCACCTTCATGCCCCTTTAGCCTCCTGGGCATTTACTGAGGTTTCCACATTTGAGAGTACTTTTCCTCTGTAACTGTTTGAATTACTGTTCTGTGCCACCAAACTGATTATAGTATGGAGTGACTTTGAAACTCCTGGACACATAGAGGGGCCCAGAAATTAAAATATTTCTTCTGAGTGCCAAATGAATTCGTTTTTGCTCTTACATTTTCCCCTCGCCATTACAAAAGATGTATTTTGTTTTTAATGATGTCATTTTTCACTTTTGGTTTTGTTTATTTTTCTCCCAGATGAGTAAAACCTCTCAAAAATGATTTGTTATTTGTTAATCTTTTTATAAGCTGGTCCAGGGAGCTTCAAAAAGAACATTTTGGTCCTGATACATTAGCATACTGAGATGAAGCCCACCTCTAAGACTATTTTGTATGCATTTATTTCACCTTTAAGGGATACTGTTTTGGTGTAGAATCATCAAAAGTCTTGAATTATTGCCTTGTATTTTCTATTAGGATTTCTGGATTTTATTTTTGATAGTCAGGCTAGCCAGAGAGGTATGATGTACCACGCAATAGCTTGTTTCTTCAGAGTAACACATTTTAATTTGGCTACAAAAGAACTGAAGGGTAGATTAAATATAATAATATGGTGTTTGGTAATGGGGAATTGTTCTTGAAGAACATGGGTTCTCAACTGCTTTTTCTAGATGCAGAATAGTGAGGGACAGAGGCCAGCCAGGATCTGTAAGCATGAAGGGTATTAAAGTTCAGATCTGTTAAGAATAAAGAAAGAAAGATAACTGATTAATTTATTATAATTTCCCTTTTTTGATTAAATATAGTAGGAATAACCAATTCATAGAGAAGCTTTATCTTTTTCAAAGTGTTCTTTAAATTGTGACTGAAAAAGTGGTTAAAAGTTGTAAGATATAAAAAGAGGAAATGCAAAACAGTCCTCTCCGTACAGCACTGTGACCTAGAGGGAACGTTTGCTTCTGCGGCTCATGTTGATCGTCATCCTGATTAGTTGCTTAATCTGTTTACTGTTCTTTGTGTTCCATATGTCAGATTCATGGCTTTAAATAAAACCAGTCCTGGTTTTTAGCTCCATTATAATTAAACAGTTAATAAAACGTTAAGGTTTTTCAGGCCGTGGGATTTTTAAAAGACAATATGCTTTCATTAATGGGGTAGGTGTCTGGTAGATTTTCAGATTATTGAAATCGGTGACTCTGAGGGTGGGACCCATGAACTGTGTATCAGAATGGGAGAAAGACTTTTTTCTAACTTACATTCTCGCTTTGCCCCAATCTCTGCTTATAATGAGAGATGTTACAGAGAGGAGGGGGTTATTATTGTAAATGGTTTGAAGGAGGAGAAATGGCTGAAAATGACTGGCTTAGATGAAAGATATGAAACCAGGGCTCCCCAGTGAGCTATACGTGAGTAGTTGGTTGAGACGGTGATCTGGTGATCCAAGCCAAAGAACATGTCGTGTGATTATCTAATTGGTTGCCTCTTTGGAGCCATGGAGACTTAGCCAGACTTAATCCTTTGATTGTATACACTGTGGGGCAGGTCATTTTATGAATTTGTATTCCTGCTGACTTACACAGATTACACTCCCACTTGGCTGCGTGGTCACTAGATCTCTCTAACCTTCTGAAATCCATCAATTCCTCTATTCTCTTAAACTTTTTCGCCCTTCTTTTATTACTAAATTTTGAATAATGACTCGGCAATTTAAGCATGGAGCTGAGGAGACTCATTAGCCAGCATAAGTACTGGTGGTAATTAGAAAGTTGCATTCAGAATTATCTGGCGATTTAATTCCCTAAAGTAACAGAAACAAGCTAAGAAAATGCTGAACCCTAGGGTGGAAGGAAGGAAGCAAACAGATGTGACTTGAAGTTGATGCTAATGGGTATTTTCTCGTTCTAGGAAGTGGCACTCTACTTTCCATGTCCTGTTACCTACTTTGAGGGAGAGTCAGAGGAAGTTTTAATTTAGTATGATAATATATGTGAAAGAACTCTAAAAGTTGTGAAGTTTTCTTAAAAACGCAAGGTTTTATTATTAGTCCTTAAGATTCTCCTGTGAGGTGGGTACTATTGCTTTAATTTGAGAAGGTAATGTAGATTATATGACTTTGTCAAGGTCATGCAGCTAAGTGGCTCCCTGAGGATCACGCCTAGCCCACGTCTTCTGACTCTACAGCAAAGCCTGGAGCTTTCTGCTCAACTGCGTTGATACCCGTATAAATCGCTTGCTAGAATAAGTGAAGCTGCATGGGTGGATTAATTTAAATCACAAGACTATGACTGAGAGAGACCCAAAGAGGAAAGGCTCAGTGATTTTTTAAAAAGAGTTTTCCCCTATCTCCAAATTAAAACATTCCGACTCTTTTCCTTCATAGTCCTGCTCCTGATGGATCTCCAGAGATCCATGCCTGTCCTTGGTCTCTCCACATCCTACGGTAGTCTGTGTTCCATCCTTGCTGTCATCCCACATACTCAGCAGAGTCCTGCTGTGGACCCAGAGTGTCTAGGTTCAAATACTGCCTCTATACCTTTGAGGTAAGAGACCAACAGGACTTGTCTTCTGGTCACAACACTGCTGACCAAAACAGGATCTGGTCTAGACAGGATAAAGTGAAGAAACCAGCAGATGGCAAGGAAAGTGACCCCTCTCTGCCCTCACTGCTCATCAGCAGAACACCCTCCCACCAGCTGCCATGACAGTTTAAAAGTGCCATGGCAATGACCCAGAAGTTACCACCCCTTTCCATGGCAACAACCCATAAGTTACTGCCCCTTTCCTAGAAAGTTCTAAATAACCTGTTCCCTAATTTGCATTGGCCCACCCCTTAATTTGCATGTAATTAAAAGTGGCTTTTTGTTTTTTGTTTTTTGTTTTTTGAGATGGAGTCTCGCTCTGTCACCCAGGCTGGAGTGCAGTGGCGCGATCTCGGCTCACTGCAAGCTCTGCCTCCCGGGTTTACGCCATTCTCCTGCCTCAGCCTCCCGAGTAGCTGGGACTACAGGCGCCTACCACCTCACCCGGCTAGTTTTTTGTATTTTTTAGTAAAGATGGGGTTTCACCGTGTTAGCCAGGATGGTCTCGATCTCCTGACCTCGTGATCCACCCGTCTCGGCCTCCCAAAGTGCTGGGATTACAGGCTTGAGCCACTGCGCCCCGCCAAAAGTGGGTTTTCATGAGTATAAACACAGTTGCCAAAAGCCCATAGTTGCTGATTCTGGCCACACTGCCTATGAGTTAGCCCTACTCTGTCAGGACCAGTACCAGTCAATAGAAGTGCTGTCTAATACCACTGATTCACCCTACAATTATTTCCTTGGCAAAGCCAAGTACCCTCCTGGGCTAAGCCCCAATTTTGGGGCTCACAGGTCCTGCACGACCTTGCTCTCAGAGTGTTCTCATTTGTAAATAGTGATGATAGTATACCTATATCTCAGAGGGTTGTTATAAGGCTCATGAACATGTGGTAAGTGATAAAAAAATGTTAGCTGCTATTGTCTGTACACTTACAGATATTTGCATGCAGGATTCTGTCATCTATATTTTTCTTAAAGGATTGCTGGGAATCTGGAAAGCATTTGTGAGGAAGATGTCCAGTGAAATGGATGGTGAAAGGATGTTGAATATAGTTCACAAATCATTGGCACTCAATAATTTCCAGAATAATCTCCCCCTTCTCTGACTCTCTCGTCTTCCATGTCTTCTGCTTTTCTTTTGTTCACCTAAGTCACCTGTGTTTGACGATAATGTGTGTACAGTGTTTGACACATTGTACTGTAATTTAGATGCCTCCCTGACTAGAATGTTGTGAAATTAATGTGTTCTCGGCCTTGTACCCACGTAGGCCTGGTCTCCATTTTCCATCAACGCAATCCCTCACCTGTCTCTGCACCTCCCTACTCATGAGGCCTCTCATTTTCTCCTCTGACCTTCATGTTGATGAGTTCCCATAATTTCCCTGCATACTCTTCATCCACATGATCAGCCCTAAATGTATCCCTGAAGGCCAGAAGAACAAGACAGAGAGATCGTGAAGACCTTCCTCAGTGAGCAGAAATCCTCTGAGGCTGAACTGGTGGTTTCATTTTGTGTCACTGGAGGAATCTACCTGCCCTTGGCAAATCACAGCATCCAGTTTCAGTGGCTTCTGTCTCCTTTAGCTGTTTTTTCCTTTTCAAGCATTGTCTACAATCACCTCCAATAAACTTTCTCCCCCAGTTTTCTATAATGTATTGGATTTATCTTGTATCTCTCCTAAACTTTACCTTTCATTCCTGCCTTATTATGTCCAACTCTTTTTTTTTTTTTTTTTTTAAATCTCCAAGAGGCACTGGCAAGAAGGAGCACTTGATTCCCTCAACCGTTTGTATGACCTTAAATTACTTAACGTCTCTGAATTTGTTTCCTTATCTATAAAGTAGATAATAATACTTCCCTGCTTTCCTCAGATGGTTGTTATGAGACTCAAATGAGATAATGGGCTATAGAGATATGTATACTAGTAAATAGAAGAAAGAAAGAACGCCTTACTTCTTTCATCTGGCATGTCATTCCCTGGATTGGTGTGTTTCCTTAAGTTTGGATTGTGTTTAGGAAATCTGTACTTTTTCCACATCCTTGGTAGGCGCACTGGAGTTGAAAACCTCCAATTGCTATGTGTTCTCTAGTTGCTGTTTTGTGTTCGGTTCAGTTGATTGCCACATCTTCTGTAACTCCCATCCTTTGGGTCCCTCATATTCTAGCCTAACTTAACCTTTTCCTCTCATGTTCCTACCATTTTGTCATGTTAAATAAATTGCCTGTCCTTGCATGGTGACCATATGGTTTGCACATTGCTTGTAAGAGTAATATATTCTTTAAAAATATTTGAGGTGTTCTTTTTGGATTTAGAGCTGTAGAAAGCAAGGATCTTCTTTCCTTTTTCTGTTTCTTAGTACTTTCCCCAGTAAAACAGATTAAGTACTCAACAGATGCTGCTGACTAGACAGACATGTAAGTATAGATGTTTTATAAATAAATTTGTTATAAGTCTGATTTTTTTAAACCAATGGATTTCTATTTAATTTGTACAGAAAAACTCAGAAGCTGAATTTATCAGCATCTGACACTAATGCATATTATGTAGTTTATTTCTAAACATTTCTTGGAGGATATTATTGTCAGAATTAACTTATTTTTAGTCATGAATCCCATTGTATTTATCAGGAATACAAGGGTTTGTATTGTGTGATTTTCCTTCTTCTCTTTAAAGTGATTAAAGTCTGAATGTTTTAACCACCATGAACTTATTTTTGAATAAAAGGAGATATTTCCTTGGTATAGTTATGAAATTATTCTTAATTTCTGATATATTGTGTGTTCATTAAATAAGTAAAGTATCTTCTCTTTGCACTTTGATTGAGGTTAGATTAATTAGAATTTTCCGATCATTGAAAATTTAGCATTCTTCAATGTGTGTTCATTTTACACAACTCTTGAGAACACTTCTGTAGGAAGACTAAAGTTAATTTTTTGGATTTTTATTGAATGAGTTAGAGTTCACCTACAAATACTTGACTGGTCATTAAGACCTTTTATTTTAGAAACTGTATTTCTTAAAACTGTTTACTGCCTTCTTAATGCTTTCCAGGAACCAGATCCTGAATTGCCAGTGCATCAGGTAAAGAAAGGTTTAGCTGCAACCTTTAGTTTAGAGAATTCTTTAATTGCTATTGCTTAGTTGTTGCTATAGATTAGAAAATCTGCTGCATATCTTCCTGTGGGTTTATAAAATTAGCCATATCTATCAGACATCTGTGCCTTCTTATGTAAATAAATGATTATATTTTCAATACTTTTGTGTATATTGATAGCCTTGTAGAACTAATAATGCGCTCTATTCATTGGGACTTGGAGCTTAAATGGAAATGACCAAGATGAATTAGAAGCATAAGAAAAATAAAGAAGGAGGTGAGGGGAACCAAGGGCTTAGAAAGGGAGTAGGAGAGTCAGTGGAATGACAAATGTCTGAAAGACTGTGATGGATGGGATGGCATGTCTTGAGTCAAGGGTGGACTCTGCTTGGGAAGGTCTTGGTTTTAACTGACCTGGTGGCTCTAAGAGGGAGGAAGGAAAGGACACTGCCCAGACAGTCACATTGACCAAATCAGTTTGGGTAAGGATGGGAGGCAGCTAGAGGCTTGCTAACTGGATAAGACATAAGGGAATGAATTGGGAGGAAGCCCTAGGAGAGAGGAGGGGACACCTGGCCAGTGATACTTTTAGTCCAAGAGAGTTGCCAGTGAGTCTGGGACTAAGGAGAGAAGTTGTGCAGAGTTATAAGTCAGAGAGCTTAAATGTTGCCATGTGTTTGCCCTGCCAAGGGAGATGGAATGTTAACAGGGTTTCTTTAGGTAAATAAAAGACTTGAACCTTATTAGGGGTTCATATGAGTAATCAGCAAACTTCTTAGAATAGAAAGCAGTTTACAAAGTACTCTTATGGAGGCTTGTGTAGTATTAAACACACATTGTAAATAGGTTAAAATGTGGCACTGTGTTCTTTAAAAGGCTGACGTTTGTCTTTTGAATGTTCATAATCTTGATTTTCAAACATAGATGGGGCAAAACTATTTTTTTTGCATAATATTGGTACAGATCATTCAAGAAGGATCAAAGTTATAAATAGTATGGATTTTTTTCTCAGAAAATTTGGAAGATTTTGATTAAAATTTAAAACATCAAAAATTTGCATTGCAGGAATGGTTTTAAAACTATAAATGGCATTTAAGAGCTTTAAACTAGCACAGGGACTTCATGAAAAATCTGTATTTGGCATTATTTTCCAGTTCTGTTTGTATAGACTTAATTATCCACTGTATGATGATACAAAAGGGAACAAGGCTGACTAGATTCTTTTGGCCTTACTATTTACACTTTTGGAATTTCTTATTTTTGCACATTGTTACAACTTCAAAAGGAATGAGGCTATATACAATAACAGTTCAGTATCTTGTGCCTAAGTTTTCATTTTCATAGAGTAGGCAGAGTGTCAATAGTTACTGAGTCTTATGATGTTTAAATCAGGTCAGACAGACTGTTCCTTTCATAGCCTTATTCTAATAATAACCTAAAATTGTTTCTTACATGCTTTAAACTACTGGCCTTGCATTCTGTATTAAGAGTAACAGAATAATTTAAACATGCTTTGCTCAGTCAGCAGAGTTTTAAGCCCTTCATATGTTTATTTTTATAACTAAAACTGAACTAATGTCACAGTGGATGGAATGAGTGAGTCAATATTTTCCTGATGTTTGCTGGCAAGTATCTGCCTCAGGAGTAATGTCCTGTAGACTAACTCAGTTGGTGAATGAGATGGGATTGTGTTTCACAGATATAAAGGGAAAAATTGATACGATTATTCATTTAGTTTGGGGAATCTGTGCTTTTCTCTTAAAAAACAGAGTTCCTAAAGCATCAATTCTTATTTTTATTGATATTATGGTGCTTTTAATACATAAATATTTAAATAAATTTGCATAAACTATTTTTTTAAACTGTGTGACGCTCCCATTTATTAATAAGTAAACATATCTGATAAGGCAACTTTATATTTTTGTTTAGTTTCAAGGGGTAGTTTGGAGTTACTGTGTGTGCTTTGTTATTCATTTTATTTTCATCACTGATTAGTTTTAAAGTTTTTTTTGGCTTCTTTTTTTAAGCAGGCAGAGGATTTTAGGACTGTAAAACATACTTGGCTTGTTTCCAAAGTAAAAAAAAAAAATTATTTTTTTTTAAAGCCAAAGCTCCATCTGCTGTTTTCATTAAAATCTCAAGAATTGTTCACATTGCCAGGAGCAGTTCTTTGAAAACAGTCTGATGTTTAATCAAGCAGTGATAAGTGATTTTCAAGGTCATTTTTTGTTAGAACAGAAGAGAACTCAGGAAGATTAATTTTCTCAAACACTGATAAAATTTAAAATTGAATAATATAAGTAGATTTTATTCTAGAGCTGTAAATATCAAAAATTCATACCATTGTTTCTTAAGAATTATATTTTAGAAATTAAATTAATATTTATTTATCTCTTTGAAAGAGTGGATTCTTATGGAATAAAATTTTTAAAAATATATTCCTAGCCTTGGCACAGTGGCTCACACCTGTAAACTCAGCACTTTAGGAGGCCAAGGCAGGAGGATCACTTGAGGCCAGGAGTTCAAGACCAGCCAGGGCAACAAAGTGAGATCCCATCTCTGCAAACAAACAAACAAACAAAGAAAGCTGGGTTTGGTAGTACACATCTGTAGTCCTAGCTACTCTGGAACCTGAGACCTGAGGTGGGAAGTGGAAGGATTACCTGAACTGTGGAGGTTGAGGCTGCACCACTGCATTCCAGCCTGGGAGGCAGGGTGAGAGCCTGTCTCAAAAAAAATTCCTATTTGACTTTGATTTCGGAAGTATTTATTCATATTGCAGGGAAGGAAGAGTGGATTTTCTTTTCTATATTTTGCTTAGCCTAATATAAAAAATCTGTAACTCTTTAATATTTAAGAGGTCAGTTGGGGGATGGATGTCAAGAATCATGATGGATTGGACTATGGAATAACAATATGAAATAACAATATGAACTTGAAAATAGTTAAAAGTAAAATATATTAATAACCAAGTATATAAATGCTAAATGCTACTATAATGATAAAACTTGATGTTTAAAACTTGACTTAAGGCCGGGTGTGATGGCGCACACCTGTAATCTAAGCACTTTGGGAGGCCAAAGAGGGTGGATCACCTGAGGTCAGGAGTTCAAGACAAGCCTAACCAACATGGTGAAACCCCATCTCTACTAAAAATACAGAAAATTAGCTGGGCGTGGTGGCATGTGCCTGTAATCCCAGCTACTTGGGAGGCTGAGGCAGGAGAATCACTTGAACCCAGGAAGCAGAGGTTACAGCGAGCTGAGATCGTGCTATTATACTCCAGCGTGGGCAACAAGAGCAAAACTCTGTCTCAAAAAGTAAATGAATAAATAAATAAACAAGCTTGATTTAGGTAGGACTCCAAATCATAGTTCTGAAGCCTCATTAGCTTCTCATTATCAGAATAAAAATTTACATACCTCACTGTGGCATACAGGATCCATCACCTGGCTCCTGACTTTTTCTCTGACCTCTTCCCTGATTCTTCAATTCTCCTAGAGTTTCCAAACATGCCATAGGCTCTCTAGCTAGCCTGCCTATTGTCCACTTTGCCTGTCCACTGGTCCCAGTTCTTCACTTCTACCCTTCCTTCCACTCCCAGGTAGCTGGACACATTTCCTCTGTTCTATCACATACTTCTTTTTGTTTTTCGTTTTTGTTATTACATTTTTCCCATTACATGGAAATTCTTTCCAGTTAGAACTAGGACTCTGATATACTCCTCTTTGTATACCCAGGATGTAGCATGCAGTAGGTGCTCCCTAGTAATATGGCAGTAACAAGCAGAGCTCATGTGGTGCTTTGCTGTTCCAGCAGAAAATGCTGCAGTCCTTCTTGTCCACCAGAGAGTGGTGAGCAAAGAATGCTCTTTTGAAAAATCAAAGCTGTCAGATACTTGCAGGGCAGTATGACCTGTAGAGATTTAATATAAATCAGTATTGCCTATTTCCATCTTTAAAGTTAAATTAGAACATAAGCCCAAGCCATTGAGGACTTCCGCAACGCCTGGGAGCAGTTGTATACGTATGGTATTGTTCCTGATCTTTGATGAGTGAAAACCTGAGATTTTTTTTCTATACTTTGGTGGCTCTCACAGTTCCAATTGGAGTTCCAGTAGGAATTTAAAAACATTTTTTTTACAAATAAGTTAGTTTTTTGAGTCCATATTCTACTCATCCAACTGTGTTAAAATTATACATAACATTTGAAACACTTTGTTCTAAATTTTTAAATAATCCGGTAAACCTCAAGCAGAAAAGTGCAAGCCAAAAGCTAATCATCTAACCAAATGTAATTTCACTTTGGGAACCTAAATATGTTGTAGAGGCAGCCATCTTTATCCTCATTAAAATGAACGCATGACGTTATTCTTTTTTTTTTTTCTTTTTAAAAAAATGTTCATAGTGTGCATTCCAATTACTTGAGCTCACAAAAGGATCTCTGCTTTCCAACTTCTATAAAATCACACACTTGTGACCTGTCATTTCATCCAATAGGTGATGTATTCAGGGAAATTACGATCCGTGTTTTAATCTTCTCATGTTTCCTTCTCAGAACCTAGCCTGATGGTATTTCATTAGGGGGTGCTCAATGAATATACATACTGAATGCATCTTGAGTTCTTTACGTGGGAACTTTCTGGACCTCCTGTAGCTCTCACCTGTTCCTTTCCAGTCCCTTGGCCTTCACTGAGCCTGCTTCACAGCCATATATTCCTAGTATACTGAGCCTAATCCCTCCCCAAATTTTCTTTGCTGCTACTTCCTTTAGGCTCTAGAGTCACTTCTGTGCTGCAGCTTCAAGAGTTGCCTTCTTTTCAAATCCTCCACAGGACACCAAGCTTTATTGTTTTCTGCCTCTATTCTGTAGTAAAGGAAAGGTAGAAATTTCAGATAAAATAGTTTCATATGTTTAATAAGAAATTTAATTGTGTACATGTTTACATTGAATTTTTCAAAGTAAAGCAAGGCTGATAAAATATTTTCCAGTTATATTTCTTAATTACCTTTTCCGTTTTTTTCATTATCTAGCAGGTTTTCTACTGACTAGATCACAAAGCAACCAGTGTTGTTTCATTATTGAAATTGGGTAAATTGATCTTAGTTCAGTTCAACTAACATTTCTTGAATACCTACTGTCTACAAAAACCACAGATATTATGGAAAATTCCAAAGTGAACAAGGTATAAAAGCTTGCATTCTGGGGACGGAAGAGCTAACATATACCCAAATAAATAGAGTGTTTTTCAAATATAGTTAAGTGGGCAATAATAGAGGCATAAAGAGAACTCTCTGTGAGAAAGACAAGAGCGTATAATGGGTTTAGAACTGGAACCTCAGGGAAGGCTTTATAATAAAGGACTTGACCTTGAAGGAGGAAGGCAGAAAGAACAATGTGGTTGTAGCTTTATTCATTTGTTTTCCAATTATTATTTTAGTAAAATTTTCTCTAAAGATCTATCTTTTTATTTCTAAAAAGGGGTGTTAGAAGACTACCAGGTAATTACCCCACTTTTATTTACTATGTAATTGATGCGTGGGTTGTTTCTTCATTAATAATAATGCCTTCTTGTATTAGTTTTTGACATGGCCCTTTAAATTAGAATAACGTAGCAAGAGGTGAACATGTTTAATACAAAATGAAATAACAACAATGAAGGATGGCTATTCTATAAGCCGTGTAGTATTTCTAATGCTATTTTAATGTGTGTTTTATTTATCCATGGTTTTTAGGCAGCTTGGATCTTAAAAGCAAGAGCACTAACAGAAATGGTGTACATAGATGAAATTGATGTAGATCAGGAGGGAATTGCAGAAATGATGCTGGATGAAAATGCTATTGCTCAAGTTCCACGTAAGTATTGGGTTTTCAGTTAAGTTAATGAAATACCATTAAGAGGAAGAATACTATGTATAAGAGGGATATATGTATATACCTATGTATTTCTACACTTTATATATACAAACATTATATACATGAAACAAAAATGATGAAAAAAAATTACTTCGAGTAAATAGTTTCTGTTCTGCCTTATAGTACAAAGGCTTTTTCCCCACAATTCAGTTATCTTAAACTTAAGGTATGAGATTGATGTATAACAATTTTCTAATACAAGCTATATTATGCATTTTAGAAATAATTTATATCTATGTTCAACTGCTGATCATATGGAAAAAATTTATAAAAATACATTCTATTTGAACTACTTGTCTAATATATCAGAATATTGTTTATCTGGGAAGTATCCAAACAACAGAGGTGTTCTAAGAGGACTTTAAAAAAAGATCCTTTGAAAACATCAGTTTATTGTTATAATTGAGCATGATTTGCTCTAAGTCATAATGTGAGGTAATGAGGTGATATGCTGGGCTGTGAGTGTCTGTTGGGATTGACCCAGAGGCACAGTCCCCAGCTTGCAGATGTGGTGGTACAAATGGTATTGGATAAAGGCTGGTCCGAGTGCAGTGGTGTTTACAACTACTTGATCACAACCCATTATAGGTTTCTTTGTTCCTTCTCCACTCCCACTGCTTCACTTGACTAGCCTTAAAAAAAATGGTATTGAATGATAACCAGGACATTCGGTGGTCTTGCTGGTAATTATAGTTCTCAGTCATTTATATCTTTTGGAAGGTAATAGCTATTTTAAACCTTCAAATAGAAATTGAGAAAAAAAATACATATTTTTATGTTAAAATGTCTTTCTTTACCATTATTTTGTTCTTTTAGAGTTAAAATATCTAAATTCTAGATATTGTGAATAAATTATGTTTTATTGGAAGAAGTTTATATGAGAAATAATTGAACTATGAGGATAGAACCATTATTTTGAACTTTGGAGCCTGTTAGTCTTGAGTTTAAATCCCAGCCCTACTAATAGGCTGACCTGTTTATTTAATTCTGTGAACCTTTGTTAAATGGGTTAATACTACCTGCTTTACAGACTTAGTGTGAAGATTAAATGTGATGACATAAGTAACATGATAGGTACTCATTAAATATTAGTCTAAAACACATTTCCCTAAAATATATTTCTTGCTATTAATGTCTTTTTCACCAGGCCAGCACAGTTCTGAAAACTGTATTAGCTTACAGTTTTTACAGATTAATTGATAATATATAAATTGAATTAGCCATCCTGTCTCCTAGGCCCTGGAACGTCTTTGAAACTCCCTGGAACTAATCAGACAGGAGGACCTAGTCAGGCCGTTAGGTATGTACTTCTGCTTCGTATCCTCTGCCACTAAATGTTGATCAGACTGTATGAGAGAAAGTCTTTCCTCAAATGATCTTCTTTGTATTATAACAATTTATAATCTTCACAGGCCAATCACACAAGCTGGAAGACCCATTACAGGTTTCCTCAGGCCCAGCACACAGAGTGGAAGGCCAGGCACTATGGAACAGGCCATCAGAACCCCCAGAACCGCCTACACAGCCCGCCCTATCACCAGCTCCTCCGGAAGATTTGTCAGGCTGGGAACGGTAAATTCTATCAGCTTTCCCATAGCCTTGTATGACTTTGGTATTGCCAAAGTAGCTTTATACATTAGTACATCATTTTCCCCTGTTGTTATAGTGGAGAATTATATGGAAGATTTTTGAAGGTGGTTGTTTTTATTTTATGTTGCTTTTATATTTTTATGCATATTAAACTTGTTTATGTTTCAAGAGAAAGTTTCAGATCTCTTGTTCTATTGTTTTTCTTCTGTAGGCTTCCATGCTTACAAGTCCTGATGGACCATTTATAAATTTATCTAGACTGAATTTAACAAAATATTCCCAGAAACCTAAGTTGGCAAAGGTATGTACTTAAAATGATTTTGAGTTATAAAGTAATATTACATGTATGATGATAATGACAAATTAGAAAATGAATAAAAACTTGTGAAGGAAAGGCCGTCTTTATTGAAGTGGAAATGTTTAATATGTAAAATTACTCTTAGTCTTTGAGTTAATTGAGTTAAGAAAAGTCAGTCAGAAATAAAGTACATATACCATTGTTATAGGAAACTCTTTTCCCTTGATAAAGAGTAGTAATTTATAACAAAGAAAGCAGTTATGCAGCATCATCTTTGTAGAATGAAGCTTAAGAAGTCATCTGTATATGTACGTAGTTTTTTCTTTTTTAGCTTGGACTATTCTCAGAGAAATAATTTTCTATCCTTGTAGCTTTTTAGGACTGTCAAAAAATGATAAAAATTATGTACTCTTAATTAGTAATTTATCAGGCATCTCAATAAGGATTACTCAAACCACATAGCGGCATGTCAACTACATTAGTAATTATTACTACTCAAAGATTAAGTGCTCCTTCAAATTAAAGAGAAAATGAGAGGCAGAGGGAGAGGGAGAAAGGGAAAGAGAAGGAGAGGAAGAAAAAGAGAAAGAGAAAAATAAAGGAAGGTGTCCATGACCTTTTCAGTATATAAACCTTGAGGGTGAGCTTGCAATAATTCAGAGACAGGAGCACTTATCTTCCGGAAACTGGTTTAAGCCTAGCTCAGGTTTTTAGCTGAAATCTCTGAGCATAAGTGCTGAGGTCATTCCTAATCTCAGTTCTAATGGTGTTTAACATACGTGTTTACTAAATACCAAACACTAGAGAAAATTAAAATGGACACTAGCTGTACAGACTTAAGTTTAAGTCTGAAAAAAAGATGCCATTTGGTAGACAGGGAATTAGCCTATAATAATGCTGCTGATTTTTTTTCTTAAATTCTTGTTTGGCAGCAATCCAGTTGACTTCATTTAGTAAAATTGTAAAGCTATCCTTACTTCCCTTTCTTTTATGAGAGTGGAGTATTGAAAGCAACTCACATGGAATATCTGGTTCCCGACCATTTAAGGCCACTTACTTGAAGGGACTGTCTGCCTGGTTGATACCATTGCTATATTTTGACCAGAGAGTCTGTCAATGGAAGCATTTTTCTCAATTAAATTAAGATGCATCCAGGACAGACCTGGTCTGTTACTAGATTTAGCCTGAACTAGATTTTGTGCTTTTTTAGTATGTCGTAGAAATAATGCCAGGTTTTCCTGTCTTTGGCCCTGAGCTTGCCTTGACCCACCAGGACTCATTTTTAATATAGGCATATTGCTTGGGGTGTCTAGGGTGACCCTATGACACTGTCTTTGATGCTATAACATCCTTTTCATGGCAGTGGTAGCACCAACTGCATTCTTAACTTTTCTTTCTTTATAACAGAAAAAATGGAGGGATTGTTATAGGTTTTTTTTTTTTTTTTAAAGAAAGGCCTTGTCTTCATTTTTTAAAAAAATTGGTTGCCTCCAAGTCTTCTTTGTTAGTAACCTTGATATCTTCTAGGGATGTTAGCCTCTTTGCAAGTGGTATTATGGAAAGTGGTATGATGGTATTATGGAAAAAGGTAATGCCAATAAGAGTAAATGCTTATTTGTTTAGAGGAGTTGAGTGAAATATTGGAAATAAGTGTTCTTAGCCCTGGCTGTCCATGCGAGTTATCTGAGGGCTTTAAAACATATAAGATCAGGCCTTTGCCATCCCCCCAACTTTGATTTAATTTAAGTGGTCTGATCTGCGACCCACCACCAGGTGTTCCCAATGTCCAGCTTGGCCGAGTAGCATCCTGCTAAAGAAACCTGAATATTCTGAATCATAGAGTTACTATAAATACCATCTAAGGAGAAATAGCTTTAAAAATTAAGCAAAAAACACCTCGCTTTACTCTTGTACTCTACTTTGTTTCAGTAGAAACTTCCAGTTTTTTTATGTCTAAATTGTCCTTATTAATATCATAATCACTGAATAATATATGTAGAGAGTGTAAAGAATTGTCTCCATCTGTTTTACGACAATCCTGAAGTTGGTCTTTAAGAAATAAACTTTTCATTTGTCTTTCTAATAAAATATACAATATGAAAAAAATGTTTAATTCTTTGAGCATTCTAGTTTGTAGTCTGTTAAAACCAGAATCAGTTGTAAATAGTAGTATTTTAAAATGAATGATTGTAACAAAAGATGGATAGGCCCTTTTATCTATAAATCCAAGGCTTTACAGTGCTTTTGTTAACATAAAATTTAAAAAACATCCAATGTATTTTTGACACTTTTTTCTTCACAGGCTTTGTTTGAGTATATCTTTCATCATGAAAATGATGTTAAGACTGTAAGTTTTGAATTCATGCTATTTTCTTTTGAAATTTTTCTGACTTTGTAAGTCTAAATTCTGAAGTATTCTATTTCTGACCTTATAAACAGATGAAATGATTAAAGATTGGAGAATTATTAATACTTTAAAATCCACCCTCCGTTTCAGTGGGAAAATGTGTATAAATACACAAGCGATAAGAACTATGCCTAGTTCATAGAGTATGTAGATCTCCAATAAATGGGAAGATACAGATAATTGAGAATACTGCATGACGTGCTTGTGTTAAAGTTATAGTTTTTATGCTAATGGTATTGTTGATCCATTTATTTCCTTAATCCATATAGTATATTCTAGGTTTACTAATGCACGTATTTCTGTTATTTTTGTGGTGTGTCCTTTTCCCCTGTCTTTAACATTTTGTGATCAAAGATTTCAAACATACAAAAGTAGAGGGAATCATCTTCATGGCCTCTTAACAGAGAATTTTAAAGTCATATGCGTATGACTTCTCAAATTGTTTTGATTTTTGCATGCTTATATGCAAATGAACACAAGCGGAACAACTTTGGTCAAATGTAGTTCATTCTACAGTGTCTGATTGCATGTTTTCTCATTTTCCTATTAGTTCCAGGAAAAAGGCTTTATATCCATATATTAAGCATTTAGGAAAATAAAAATGTTTTCCTTAATTGTGTTTTCTTTTTTTCTTCTTCTTTTTATTTTGAGACAGAGTCTCACTCTGTCACCCAGGCTGGAATGCAGTGGCATTATCATGGGTCACTGCAGCCTTGACTTCCCAGGCTCAGGCGATCCTCCCGTCTCAGCCTCCCAAGTAACTTTGACCACAGGCATGTGACACCATGCCTAGCTAAAAAAAAAAAAAAAAAAAAAAAATTATCTATAGAGACATGCTCTCCCTATGTTGCCCAGGCTGGTCTTGAATTCCTGGCCTTAAGTGATCCTCCTGCCTCAACCTCCCAAAGTGCTGGGATTTCAGGTATGAGCCACCATAGCCATCCCTTAATTGTGTTTTTTATGTGTCAACCACTAGCTATACACTAGGAGACCTAACAAAAAATATGATACTTTTCCCTGCCTCTACAAGCCATGTAATCTAGCTGAAGAAATAAAATGGACATAAATGAAATAATTAAAGAGGTAACTGTCAAACTGTGAAGTTGTTACCAAGTAGGAAAAGGAAAAATGCAGAAGGGATGATATTAGTAAAGATCCATAAAATAAGTAGGATGTATGGAAAGGAGGAGAAAGAAATGTAAAGAAAGGGCAAAAATAAGAATAAGATATGGAATGATCAATAAATAGGCCTTATCCTAAAAAATAGGAGTTCCACAGAGACATTTTAAAGAAGGAAGTGACAGAACTTGATGATAGATTTGATACGGGGAACAAAGGAAAGACAGACAGGTCAAATCTGCCTCCTAAAGATGCTGTGAGAAGAGTGACAGTTTTATTAGCAGAAATGGGATAATTAGGGAAGGAAGTCAGTTTGTGAAGAAGCTGACTAAGTGACTTGAAGGCATTTTGAGTTTGAAATGACAAAAGACTATCTAAGTGGAGATACCATTGCATGTGTTGGGAGATGTGACATTGAAATCTAGGGGACAGCCTGGGCCACATATACAGAATGCGGTGTTCATAGATGTGGTTATATAGGGAAAAAAAAATATGAAGGTTGGGACAACTGAGAAACCATGCACATTTCTGGAAACGAAAGTCAGCCATCTTAACTTCATAAAAAGCTGGTGAGAGGCTTTCAGCATGATGATATATAAAATTATGTGGTCAAACTGTAATTAAAAAGCATTAGAATGCTATTCCATTTCACAAACTAGTAAATCTCGAATGACTAAAGTATCGTAAAGTGATACTCTTATATTTGGAAGATTAATGCATATCAGGGGAATCTATTCTTTCATCCAATATATGTTTGAACCACAGTTCCAGCCCTGAGATCACACAGTGAAACAAGCAGACAAAGTCTGTGCTCTTTTAGAGATAATATTCTGGTTGGGCAAGGAATAGAAACAAATAAACTTTAAAATGTATGAAGTCTCATGGGCTAATGAGTACTGTAACAACAAAGAAGCAGGAAAACAGGTAAGGGAATAAATAATGACATCGGGGAGGATGCTATTTTGGATGGAGTGGGGAGTGGTTATTGAAGTCACTCTGAACAGAAAACATGTGGCTCAGTGGCTGAATTCCAGCACTTTGGGAGGCCGAGGCAGGTGTATCACGTGAGCCCAGGAGTTCGAGACCAGCCTAGGCAACGTGGTGAAACCCTGTCTCTACAAAAAATACAAAAGTTAGCCAGGCGTGGTGGCACGTGCTTGTGGTCCCAGCTACTCTAGAGGGGTAGAGCTGTAGTCCTGGCTACTCTGGGAGGATCACCTGAACCCAGGGAGGTCGAGGCTGCAGTGAGCCATGATCATGCCACTGCACTGCAGCTTAGGTGACAGAGTGAGACTCTGTGTCAAAAATAAAAAGAAAGAAAAGAAAACATTTCAACAGACACCTCAATGAAGGGGGACAGGAACCACATCATTATGTGTAGGAAGGGCATTTTCAAAGAGCTTTAATGTAAAGGCCCTGAGTAGAAGCATGCTTGGGTTGCCTGAGGAACAGCAAGAAGGCCAGTGTGGCTGAGTAAGGCCTGTGAGGAGGAAGAGTTGTTGGTGATGAGTTCAGAAGCTAGACAGATCATAAGCCATTTGTAGGTCATGGCAACAGTGTTTTTCATTGATAGATTCATCTTGAGGATGTAGTTCTACATCTTGGAATTTACCCATTCTTATTGAGGAATAAAAATCACATTGAAAAAAATGTAAGATTTATTCCCTGCACTACTACACTTATGTTCTAAAGATTCTAAGGATTAGCAGACTTTAATTTTTACATATTATGTTAGTATCCTAGTTCTTCATGCATATGGACTTAACAAAATTTGATTTTAGATAGAGTAGTAACATTTAAACTTTTTATTTTAAGCAGCAAAATCCTTTTCTTCAAGTGAAATCTTATCTAGACCCTAATATGTAAAACAGACAAAAGTCGAGCTACTTGAATTATAGCAGGGCTAGCAAACTTAGAACATATCCATCAGCCCTCCTCCTTGCTCCTCCCACCCCATGATCTTCTACCTCTCAAATATTAGGGCTCTTGGGTAATTCCTATATTAGGCTCTGTTTCTAAATTACCTGGGGAATTATTAAATAAGGACTTCTGGATCTGTGCTAGACTTCCTGAGTCAGAATCCTCAAGGGTACATCTGGCGAATCTGTTGTTAATAAAAGCTCTGCAGGCAATGCCAATTTTCAGGCAGGATTGGAAAATACTGCTGTAGAATATAGTAGTTTAAAAACCAATGATTAATAGAAGGGTGTAATGCCAGGTGTTCCCGTGTAGTAAAATAGACCTGGGGAATACTAGCAGAACTCAAAAACCAGAGCTCCCTATAGCAAACAAAATAAGAGGAGGTGTGTTACCTGTCTCAATGAAAGAAATCAGCAAATGAAGAGAAAAGAGACAACAAACATGACTCAAATATATCTCATTAACACGGAGGTGATAGTAAAAACTATTGAGAACTGGAGTCCCCATTTATAAATTATATATTTTTATTCTTGGTAACAGTGACTCTCTTAAAACACCAAAATCAAGCAAAATTGTTGAACAAAATTGTTGACTCTTTTTGAAATCCATCTTTATAATTCGTTAAATGGCACTCGAGAAAATTTGGGGACTTTGTTTTAGATATTTATTCAATGAAGAATTTAAAAAATTTAAACTAGCAAACAATAGAATATTTCATAAATTTGGTTGGATTTGTGAAACAATCACAAAGGAAAAAGACTCACTGATGCGTATGTGTAATCCCTATCTAGTGGACAGAAACAAAATCAGAAGTAAAAGGGCAATAGAAGGGGGAATTACATACATGAAGCATGATTTTGAAATATTGGTATTTATCATGTATAAAAAAAGCTGATCTTGGCTGGGTGCAGTGGTTCCCACCTGTAATCCCAACACTACGGGAGGCTGAGGTGGGTGGATCACCTGAGGTCAGGAGTTTGAGACAAGCCTGGCCAGCGTGGTGAAACTCTGTCTCTACTAAAAATACAAAAATTAGCCGGGCGCGGTGGCGGGCACCTGTAATCCCAGCTACTCAGGAGGCTGAGGCAGGAGAATCGCTTGAACCCGGGAGGCGGAGTTTGCAATGAGCCCAGATCACGCCATTGCACTTCAGCCTGGGCGACAAGAGTGAAACTCCATCTCAAAAAAAAAAAAAAAAGCTTGATCTTAATTTTTGAAAAATTTTTATGAAAATAGAAATGACCCAAAACCAGACAACTTACATTAGAAAAAATGCTGGTAAATAAGCACATTAGAGGTGTACTTTCTTAATAACAACAAAAATGTAAAATAAAGAGGCTTTGGCCTTTGAGTTTTATATTTATGAAATTAGAAAAAAAATCCTGGGGGAGAGTACATTAGATAGCCATAAAGATATTTCCTCAATTTGTTTCTATAATTTCACTTCTCAGGAGATTGCAGGAAAAAGTAAAGTGCTGTATTTGCAATGGTGTTCATTGCAGCTTTAGGTATAGTGGCAAAACTGCTGGGAAAACAACCTAAATGTTTAATAATAGGGAATGAGTTCGGTAAATTATAATAAATAGCATAATGGAATCTTATGTAGCCATTAAAAACCATGATTATAAACACTAGGCAGAAACATGAAAAGTGTTTATTTTATAATGTTAAGCCAAAAGTATGCCATTTAGTATGTTAAACAGAAGTATAACTCTAAAAATATTTTGTATTTATGACAGATACTAGAAGGTATTACTTAAACATTAAAATGGTAGTATTTTGAGGTTAAGATGCATTCATTCCACAAATATTTGTTGAACGCCTATGTTGTACCTCATGGTACTAATGGAGATTAAGTCTAATTTTACCTTTGTTTTAAAGTTTTTCAACAGTAATGTTATAGTAACTTTACATTTATAAAATGAATTATAAATTAGGGGCAATAATATGTTAAAATGCTTCCGATTTGTACTCTGCTTGTGATTTTCATCTGCTTACCCCCCATATACATACATTTTTGTAGAACATAAAATGGAGCAATTTGTTTTGTTATTATTTGGTGAAAAACACAAATTGTTCCTTTGTTTTCCATTTTATTTACTAATTCATATATTGATATATGCATTGATTATTCTTTAAACAATAATGATTGGGTTGTGTATATCAGTACTTTGATGGGTGCTAGCGGTGCTGAGTCGGACAGATGTCTTGTTCCATTTCTCACTCTGGTATGGTCTTGCCACATTATAGTGCTGTTGTGGATCAGGTTGTTCCATTAAAATGTCATTCTTGCTTTTACCAGAAATGTTATCTTCTGAATGGAAGAAGGATTTAGATAATGAGTATAAAGCATGTATTTTTATATCTTACATATAATTTGTAACTTTAGCTGGAAAAAGAAAAAAGGAATTCTGTTTTTTTAACATGTTAAGAAATCAGAGGTGTTTTTATATTTAGATTCCTTGGGTGGCCTCCAAATTTCTCTTTAAAGAAAGTATTTCACACAAATACAGAGACTACTATAGACCAATATAAGAAATACCTTGAAATGGTGTTTAAATATTAAGAAAGTATAAAACTGATTCTCCATGGAAAACAATTTTTCTGTCTTTGAGCTTTTAGTGCGTTTCTTATGTTGTGGGGGTGGGCAGTATCAACAAAACTCAAGTGGCACGTGGGCTGGTGATTCCGTGTTTATCTACAGACAAATAGGAAGAATACTGTAGAGGTAGAGAACGCCACGAAGTGGTATTTACATTTTAAGGAAAAGTAAAGTTATCTATGGAAAACTGTTTTTGCCTTTGAGTATTTAATAACTCCCTTTCCCCACCTTTCCCTTTTTGGACAATATTGTTGGTATTGACAAAACTAAAATGGCATGTGAGTCGGTTATTCTGCAATCTTTGTTTCCACATGCTCTTTAATTTCATCATCTTGAAGTTGTTACAACTACAACATAGTGAAAGGATGACTTTTTAAAAACTTAGATCTGCCAAAATTCCTTCTACTTTTGGACGTTTATAAACTTATTGCTTTAAAAAATGACATTCTGAGCTTTTATTAATATCTAGATATTGGTTTTACTAAATCATCTAAAGATCATTAAATTTAAGTCTTATAGTTATTTATTTTAAAAATTTGGGAATGGTTATAGAAATATAGATCTTCTGTCACCACTTAAAAATTTTAAGGTTAATAGCTTTTAATTATGAATCTTATTACTATGACAGTTTTGTTTGGTTCTTAAGGTATTGTCAACAGAAGTCAGAAACAAAGATTATAATTAATTCAGTCAACAGATAGTTCTTGAATACCTCTTCTGTGCACAGCAATATTCCAGAACAACAGCAGAGATGTAAAAGAGGAGTATCTCAGGGAGCTTGTCAGCCACTTAAAATTGTCCCAAATGGGCCAGGAATGGTGGCTCACACCTGTAAGCCCAGCACTTTGGGAGGCTGAGGCAGGTGGATCAACTTGAGGCCAAGAGTTCGAGACTAGCCTGGCCGACGTGGGGTGAAACCGTGTCTCTACTAAAAACATAAAAAATTAGCTGGGCGTGGTGGCACATACCTGTAATCCCAGCTATTCAAGAGGCTGAGGCATGAAAATTGCTTGAGCCTGGGAGCTGGAGGTGTTGAGATTGTGCCACTGCACTCCATCCAGCTTGAGCAACATAGCAAGACTGTATCAAAAAAAGAAAGGAAAGAAATTGTCACAAATGTTTTTCTTTAGTGCAGTGAGGACAGAAAAACCAAATTCTGCCAAAATATTTAGCAGTTTATTCTGAGTCAGTATGAGTGACCTCGGTCTGGGGATACATAGTCTCAAAAGGTCCGGAGAAAATGTGCCCAAGGCAATTGGGTTACAGTTTGGCTTTATACATTTCAGGAAAGTATGGGAATTGCAGGTAAAATCATAAATCAATAAATGGAAGGTATACATTGATTGGGCCTGAAAATTCTGTACATCTCGAAGCCATGGCTTACATGTCATTGGTGGGTTTTAGGGATTCTTTAGGTGGCAATTAGGTAATCTTTGTCACTTGAAGTCAGTATATAGGGATGTTTAAGATCGGGGGTGTCTGCCATCTCTCATGTGATGCTGTACTACAGTCAGATTGGAAAGTAGGCCGCATTATACCAGGTTAGTTTAAAAAAATTGTTTAATGAGATTTTATGGTTTGTAGGGTGTGACTCCCCAAGCCTCCTTGGAAAGGATTTGGGGCAAGAGAAAAAAAGGTCAGAGTTCTGTCCTTAGCAGCCTGAGTCTTCATCATTATAATTTCTTTTTGCCATTTTTATTCTGTATCAATAATTTATATTAATATCCTTAACTGGATTAGTACAAACATATGGGTTCTCCATAGGATGACTTGTTTTAGAACCAACTATGCAGGCAAAACCAGCAGCCTGTAAGAAGCACTAAATCTAACCTTGGGAATTTAGAATACATAAAAAATTTTTGCATGACATCTTTTTCTAAAAAATAGAAGGTCTGTTTATACTAAGCATGAGAATGACTATGATCTATTTACTGGAAAAGGTCTTTATAAAGATCAAGTTAAAATGTTTAGATATTTACCATGTATGCCTGAATTGAGCTGGCTGAAAATATGTTTTTCTAGTATATCTGAAAATAATGCTAATTGAAGTTATACTTTTCTCCTCATTTTTTTGGTTTCATTTTTATTTCTGGCTGGGGTCAGGGTGGTGGGGGAGAATAATAAGCATATGAAAGTAGTGTGTGGCTTGTTTTTAATTTTCATAGCTTTCAAGTAGAGATGCTGATTTTTCAAGTCCATTAGAGGCTCAGCATGGTGTCACCATTTGTTTATAAGTAGTTTGCATATTTAGAGATCTCCCCTGGAGAAAGAGAAGATGGGGAACACAAGGAAAAATAATTAATTATACAGTAAGAGATTTAAGGAACTCTTCTCACATTCATTTCAGAAAAGAGTTGATATTAAGAAGTGGACAGTAATCTGGATGTGTTTTGAGATAATAGAACTGAAAATCTAAGAGTTACTTTAACTGAGCTCTTGGATATCATGATTATATTAACACTAGCTAAAGAATAAAAAATTTTCAGCCTTGAGAGAAAAATAGTATTATAAAAAATCAGAATTCTCTCTTAACTAGTAGCCCCAGCTTCTATTAATCCCATCTTTATCTGAGCTTCAAATTTCTGCAAAGACTGATTTGCTTTCCCTTTGTCAAAAATGGTTTCTACTTCCTCTGTATAAAATTCTAATTCTTACTTAGTCACCTCTTGTCTAATCTTGAATAAACAATAGAGGGAACAAATTTGAGAGTATTAAAGATATGGGATAAACAAATGTAAAATAGGAAAGCAATTGAAGAGAAGATCTTCTTCAGTTTTCAGCAAAGGGGAGTCTGCTGCTTAGAATTGACTGGGACGTAAGGTGGTGTCAGAAGAGTGGAATGATAGTTGTTGAAGACAGCAGTCATCCAAATACTTAAGTTCCTCTCACTCTTCTTCATGATCCCATTTTCCACATCTTTTCTCTACCTGCTTTCTTAATCTTTCTTTCTTTTTCTACATCTCTCTTGAAAGTGGACACTGCCCCTGGATCTGGCTTACACACCAAAGACTTGACTGCCACGGAGTTTGGAGGCATTTTGAATCATTATACAATAGATAAGTCAGGAGGAGTGGGTAAAAACTTAGGCATTTTTTAATATCAGTTTTGTGTCTTGTATATTAAAATTATATTCAAATATATTGTACATCTGCTTCCCTTTGATGAGTGTTTTTATCTCATCTGCTATTAGCCCTCTGGTCTGGAACTGATTAGCGAAAATTGGTGGGGCCATCTGGAAACATGAGCAACTTGAGTTTCTGTCTGATTTCTAATGCACGTTTTGACTGGTGCTAATTATATGGTCTATTTCATTATTTATTTTCCTGACTGCTTATTGTTAGAAAAGAAAATACTAATCTAAAATGAATTGTTTTCAAAGGCTTTGGATCTGGCTGCCCTCTCCACAGAGCATTCTCAGTACAAGGACTGGTGGTGGAAGGTACAGATTGGAAAATGTTACTACAGGTAAATTTCATTATTTTTGAAGGGCCTAGAAGTGGCCATGTATTTTAGGGTCTCAAATCTGATACTTTTTTGGAGGGTAGTTTTTCCCATGAAGAAACGAGAACTGGGTCTTTGGCTTACTTGATAAAGCGTTTACTTAACAATCACAGGGTAGCAATAAGAATTGATACCTTTAGAATAATAAAACTTTTGAGCTGAGAGAGGGAAGCTTTGAGACCATCAGGCCCAACTCCCCTTTTCACATGAGGAAGCTGAGGCCAAGAGAGTGGTTGTGATTTGCATCAGGAGCTAGTGAGTAACAGACCAGGGACTAGAACCAAGTCTGCTGATTTCTACTTCTGTTCTCTTGGTAATCAAATCTTTTATTTACACCCATGCCTCACATCTGTAAAACACTTCACAGTTAAGAGATACTTTGTTCCTACATTGTACCATTTCACTTAAGTCTCACAGCACCTTGGAGGTAGTGGCTATTGTTAGTCCTTTCTTCAGATGAGAAAAATTGAGCCTCAGGAAGATAGAGTGATTTGTCCAAATTCACGTAAACAGTAAGTGGCAGAACAAGAACTTGAGCTCACTTTCTGATGCCAATTATCTTGCTGTTTCCACAATTCCATATTGTTTCTCTAGGACCTTAATATTCTTATATTCTCTTAATGTTTAAATGTATTTTAAAGCAAATTAACTGAAAGATCAGAAGAATCATAATGAATTTTATGAATATTTATAGAGCAACTAGTAAATAAGATCTGAAACTTGTTGCTGATATTGAAATGCATATAGAACATTTGGAAAAATAGAAACAAATGAACAATTCTATTTTATAAATATAAATATCTTTTATTATTAAAATAGGGTAGACTTCAGTTACTATGAACACACTTCAATATTTATAAGCTTCAGTTTTCATTCAAGTACTGTGAGAAAAAAGACTATAAATGGGATAAAAAGCATGTTTATTGTTCTGCCATTGAAATTAAGACTACTTTCCATTTAGATATTTCACATAGAACTCTAAAGTGTTTTTTCCTGCTGCTAGATGGAAAAAGTGTTTCCTGCTAAAAGGTAATTTTAGACCATTATATCATTAAACTCTTATGAATGTAATTCCTGGAGACAATCTTGAAATCTTGAGCTGCCAAGCAAAACCTTCAGAAATGCTTGATAATTAAAGGAAAGCAAAACTCTGATTGCTTTTGCCATCCATAAATGATGGCATTTAAATAAATATACCTTGTCATATTAAATTATCCTTCTTTTCTGTTCTTTAATACCTGCCCATCTTTATGACATATTCAGTATTCTTTCATTTACACATTCATTCACTCAGTAACATATTTAATGGGCAGCTACTCTGCCAGGAACTGGGAGTACAAAGATTAGATTGTCCCTTCTTTCAAATGGTTTACAACAGAATGGAAGAGAGGCCAGTAAATAATTACAGGTTAAGTATTTCTTATCTGAAATGCTTGGGAACAGAAGTGTTTCAGATTTTGTGTTTTTTCAGATTTTGGAATATTTGAATATATATATAATGAGATATCTTGGGGATGGGACCAGGTTTAAAGATGAAATTCACGTATGTTTCATGTAAACCTTATACACATAGGCTGAAGGTAATTTTATGTAATATTTTATTTTATTTTATTTTTTAGAGATGGGGTCTTGTTCTTTCACCCAGGCCGGAGTGTAGTTGTGTGATTATGGCTAACTGCAGCCTCAATCTCCTAGGCTTAAGCCATCCTTCTGCCTCAGTCTCCCAAGTAGCTGGGATTACAGGCACATGCCACCATGCCCAGCTAATTTTTTAAAACTTTCTTTTTTTTATAGAGACAGGTTCTTGCTATGTTGCCCAAGGTGGTCTTGAACCCCGGGCCTCACACCATCCTCCCGCCTTGGCATCCTAAGGTGCTGGGATTATAGGCATGAGCCACTGCATCCAGCCGTACTCCCATTATTATATCCTTTTCAATGAAACCAAATTCAGCATTCCCTAACCTGCTGTGTACTTTACTGCCTATGTACTTATGTTCATGGTTTAATTTTATTTTGGAAATGTCCCTCTTCCCTGCACATCTAGCTGTTGAAATCTTGCCTATTTACTATCTCCCTGAACCTCCTCTGTGCTCTCAAAGCACTTTTTTTCCTGATTGACCATAATATGATTAAATTTATTTGTGAACATGTTTTGTTTCATTCTTTGATTATCATTGCTTTAAGGACATGGTTGTTACCTTCTTCATTTTTCATCTCCTTACCATCATGAAATAAGCATACAGTTGACACTTTACAATTTTGTTAAATTTAAGTTGGAGAGAAAAAGTTGGCAGCTGGACTCTGACTCTTTGATATTGGCTGGTGTTTATGAACTTGACTGATGTTTTTTGCCTTGACTTTCTTTGAACATGGCATGCTCCATTTTCTTTGCACAAGAATTCATGTGGTAGATTGCTTTTTGATAGTATTAGATGAAGTTATCTCTTAAGGCTGTAGTAATAAAAAACATGGTTCTTTGACTTTCATGTAGCTCAATATCTCTGATTATATTTTTATTTTTTAAATTTATCTTTCTATCTCCATTGTTTTTAAAATAATCTATTTCTGTTTTCATATTCTTGTTTTATATGTATCTTTTTATTGTAATCCCTTTTAAATGATTTTTGGAAAGAAACAAGTTAGATAAAAATACACAGACTCTCATGGATACTTTAAATTAATGGAATTTAGTGACTGTATTTCAGTCACGTGTTTAAGACTTGCATGCACGGCCAGGCACGGTGGCTCATGCCTGTAATACCAGCACTTTGGGAGGCCAAGGTTGGAGGATAGCTTGAGCCCAGGAGTTTGCAGGCAGCCTTGGCAACAAGGTGAGACCCTGTCTTTACGAAAACAAAATACAGAAGTTAGCCAGGCCTAGTGGTACATGTCAGTAATCCCAGCTACTTGGGAGGCTGAGGCAGAGGATTGCTTGAGCCCCAGAGGGCAAGGCTGCAGTGTGCTGTGATCCCACCATTGCCCTCCAGCCTGGGCAACAGAGACTATCTCAAAAGAAATAAAAAGATTTTCATGTTCAGTTGATGTTATGTACATAAATATGATAAATATGTTGTTTTTCAGAACTTTAGAGTTCTTTGACCTTTAGCCTTTAACCACTTTCATCCCAAGGCCTCCAGTAGCTATTTGGGCATCAGCCACACCAATGCTTAAGGTTTAAGTTATGAAAAATGATCAAAGCTCTTCTTTCAAGCCTTTAAATGAAAATAGCACAATGGAGCATACTGTCTATCATTTTGATTTTATTTCACAAAATGAAACATTATCGTAGCTGAGTATTCAGATAGCTAAAAATGAGTGATTATGAGTAAGCCTAACAGATCTATTCAGGACATGAATGAATAGACCTGTTGAAAGTTGTGTTTTAATGATTGAATTAGTGGCAACAAATTCTTTCCTGGGTATAAGAGGTAGGCACTACTTACATCAGGACAATCATATTTAGGCAGGGAGCAAATCTCAGATTGATAGACTAGGACAATCAGTATCAGATACCTAATAAGGGAAAACAAGATTTCTAGAATAATAAAATGGTATAACTATATTACCCCAGTGTTAATTATTACTCGGTCAAAATAACTTTTAAAGATAGCTTTTAAAAATGTGCTTTTGTCTCAGAGCAGAAGATGTTTTCAAATAAATGTCATCCTTCAGCTCTTCCAGTAATATGGAGACTCTAAGCATTTATTCAGGTCACTTGCCATATGTCCAGCTGATCATAAGCTCTTTGGGTGGTGAACTGATGTGACCTGGCTTGCTAGCAGCTATTATCTTAGTCCTGCTGTGACTAGGCTTCAGACAGACTCCTTACATACCATTTGGGGGTTAGAAGCCGGTGAATATGGGAGATAGGCAACTTATTGCTAAACTGTAGAAATAAACATGTTAATTTATGTGTATGTGCAACATTACCTTCCTTGGTATGTGCTTCCTCTTATAATTTGTCTCTATTCATCCTCAGGGTGTGATCTAGTGTTTATTTTTAAGTTGAATGTCTAATTCTTAAAATTGCTATTTGTAGGTTGGGAATGTATCGTGAAGCAGAAAAACAGTTTAAATCAGCCCTGAAGCAGCAGGAAATGGTAGATACATTTCTGTACTTGGCAAAAGTAAGTAAATCTTAATTTGAGTGAAATCTGCCTTCTCAGAATAAATGTTTAAATTCTGGCCATTGCATGAGGAGAGTAAACAGCTTCTTCAGGAATATTTGGCAAGTTACTATGTTTAGATTTAACTTGTTTTTCTTTAGAGCAAGGGAAAAAATGAGAACATATGGAGGGTAACTGTCTCATAAGAAATTAATTGTCATAAAAAATAAGAAGACCCATTTGAAGATTGCCCATTAGGACAGGAGAAAATACCATAGGCTCACTACTCGCACAGATAACAGGCCCCAGTGAGACCTTATTTTCTACAGTACATTTGTATCCCACTTGAGCACATAGTAGAGAACAGGGACTGTGTTTACGTAGGTTCCTAGTTACTCGGCTGAGGCATAATAATAAAAATAATACTTCTCCTTTATTGATCACCTACTCAGTGTAAAACATTTTATCATGTTCATTATATATGCAGTTTAATTTAACCCTCACAATAACCCTGCAAAGGTGAGTTTTATCATTTCCTTTGTACTCTTAAGGAAAATTAAATTTAAAGAGGGGTAAGTTTTTCAGGGTCACTTGGTGGTTAGGAGTTAGCATTCGGATCCAGGTCTTTCTGACTCCAGACCTATTCACTGCTGCAGTGCCATCTGCAGCCCTACAGCAGAAATGATAGGGCCACCTAGAATTTTCTTGCATTTTTTTTTTTTTTTTTGAGATGGAGTCTTGCTCTGTTGCCCAGGCTGGAGTACAGTGGCATGATCTCAGCTCACTATAACCTCTGCCTCCTGGATTCCAGTGATTCTCCTGCCTCAACCTCCCAAGTAGCTGGAATTACAGGTGCACGTCACCATGCCCAGCTAATTTTTGTATTTTTAGTAGAGGTGGGGTTTCACCATGCTGGCCAGGCTGGTCTTGAGCTGCCGGCCTCAAGTGATCTGCGTGCCTCGGCCTCTTAAAGTGCTGTGATTACAGGTGGGAGCCACCATGCCTGGCCAGAATTTTCAATAGTGGGGTAAAGTTACCTCTTGACCCTCACTGAGGCTATTTTGAAAGAAAAACACAAGTGGTGGTGATGACATGATTTTGCTTTATCTGTTAGAGTTTCTTAAATTAAAAAATGTGGTAAAGGAGATTCAAAAGAAGATGAGATATAAAAGGAAGTGCTACTAGTTCCTAAATATGGGAATAAAAATTAACATATGAAAAAGAAGCAAAATGAAAGTTATATAAATTTACCGTGCTAGTCTTAGTATGTTTTAATGACTTTCAAAAATGTTTGAAACTATCTGGTATCTAACTTTATCTTCTATATATGATATATTCAACTTAAACAATTTTTTTTTTTTTCTGAGTTAGGGTCTCACTCTGTCACCCAGGCTGGAGTGCAGTGGCATTATCACAACTCACTGCAGCCTTGACGTCCCACGTTCAGGCGATCTTCCCATCTCAGCCTCCTGAGTAGCTGGGACCACAGGTCACTGTGCCTGGATAATTTTTTTTTTATGGTAGAGATGGAATCTTGCTGTGTTGCACAGGCTGGTCTCCAACTCCTGGCCTCAAGCGATCCTCTAGTCTCAGCCTCCCAAAGTGCTGGGATTACAGGTGTAAGCCATCATGCCCAGCCTACACTTAAAGTCTTAAAGAAGTTTCTAGGCATCATAGTAAACTTTTTGGAAAGAACTAGAAATTAAGGCTGAAGTCATACTATTTGACTGTCATCTTAATTGATAATCACTTACTATGTCATTGAAAAAATATGCTTTTTATTTAACTCTTGTTACATACATGACTTCACCTGTTTTTCCATAAATTGATTTGTTTAAATCTATTATTCCCTACACAACTATATAAAGGTAAGTTTTTCTTTAATGTATGCATGGATGGTTGTTATGTAATAGAGATCAAGCAGATTTTAGTTTTGTCACAATGACACATGCATGCGTATGTTCATTGCAGCACTATTCGCAATAGCAAAGACATAGAATTAACTTAAATGCCCATCAATGACAGACTGGATAACGAAAATGTGGTACATATACACTGGAATACTATGCAGCCATAAAAAAGAATGAGAGCATGTCCTTTGAAGGAACATGGATGGAGCTGGAGGCCATTATCCTCAGCAAGCTAACGCAGGAACAGAAAACCAAATACCTCATGTTCTCACTTATAAGTGGGAGCTAACTGATGAGAACACATGGACACATAGAGGGGAGCAACAGACACTGGGGCCTCTGAGAGGGTGTAAGGAGGGAGAGGAGCAGAAAAAATGACTGAGTATTAGGCTTAATTCCTGGGTGATGAAATAATCTGTACAACAAACTCCCCATGATATGAGTTTACCTATATAACAAACCTGCACATGTACCCTGAAATTAAAAGTTAAAAAGTGAAAGAGCTCTGGCATGGTGACTTATGCCTATAATCCCTGGACTTTGTGAGGCTGAGGCTGGAGCATTGCTTGAGTCCTGGAGTTTGAGACCAGCCTGGGCAACATAGTGAGACCCATCTCTTTAAAAAAGAAATGTGTATATATATGTGTGTATATATTTTTATATATTAATACAATATATTTAATTTATATAAAAATATATAAAATTATATAATTATAAATATATAAAAATAATATACATATATAATCATATAGTATAAATATGTAATATATAATATAATATATAATATAATATAAATATATATTATAACTATATATAATGTTTATTATAATGTATACTATTATATAGTAATATAATATAAATATTTTTATATAATATATATTTACATATGTTATATATACACAAAGGAAAGAGATCAAGCAGATTTTAAGAACATTGTTTTTTAAAGTTCTTAATTGTTAATTTAAAAATTAAACCTTTTAGATTATGTAAATACTAATTATATATTATTTGTTATATTTTTAAAGTATAGAACTTGTACAGTTCAAAAGTATATAAGTAAAAACTGAAAAGTTATTATCTGTACCTCTCTCTCTAATCTCAAACTTTAATGATAAATACTTTAGTTTTCTGTTGCATCCCTTTGGATTTTTTCTCAAAACACACTCTTACTGTTTAGAAAGTGGATCCGAAAATCATGAAAAAAGTGTCATAATCTTATGTTGTCATACGTAAAATAGTAATACTGTTTTAGAAATTCCTATTAAGTATATGGTTTATTCCTGCTAATGTTCTAATTGCTAATGAAGTGGAAGCCATTATGTGCTAACTTGCTTAACTCCCTGACCTCATGAACCTGTGTCCTCTCTTGTTTTGGAGGGGCCTGTCCACTGCCTGTCTCTCTCAGGCCTTGTTCCATGGGTCGTCTCCTCTTTATTCAGCATCTTTAACCTCAGTCTCCTAATTGGTTTCTTAATGCCAGCCTATAGCATACTCATGTCTGTTCTATCCTAAAAAGGTTTTCCCTCGATTCTTTCTTGTTTAGTTACTATTGCCAGTCTCTGGCATAGTAAGCTCACAGTAAGCATTTGTTAGAGAATAAATGAATGAATGCTTTATATATAACATGTGGAGATAAAACTATAACATCATTATTGAAAATTAATGCTGCACATTTTTGAAAATTCATTCTTCTTCTTCTTCTTCTCCTTCTTCTTCTTCTGCTTCTGCTTCTGCTTCTTTTCTTTTTAAAGACAGGATTTCACTCTGTTACCCAGGCTGGAGTGCAGTGGTGCAATCATGGCTCACTGCAGCCTTGACCTCCCAGGCTCCAGTGATCCTCCCATCTCAGCCTCCAAATAGCTGGGACTACAGGAACACACCAACATGCCCAGCTAATTTTTGTATTTTTTGTAGAGATGGGGTTTCACCGTGTTGCCCAGGCTGGTCTTGAACTTCTTCTGTTCTCAAGCAATCCAACCACCTCAGCCTCCTAAAATGCTGGGATTACAGGTGTGAGCCACCATGCCCGACTGAAAATTCTTTACTGTAGTATCTAGGAGATAATTTGTTACTAATCAATAATTATAAATGTCATAACAAATATTATTTTAAGAATCTATACTTTTATTGAAATGTATCTTGTTTTTAGGTTTATGTCTCATTGGATCAACCTGTGACTGCTTTAAATCTTTTCAAACAAGGCTTAGATAAGTTTCCAGGAGAAGTAACCCTGCTCTGTGGAATTGCAAGAATCTATGAGGTAATTCATGTTATTATTTTTTTTTACTGATACACCATAGTTGTACATATTTTTGTGGTACATGTATATTTTAATTCCTGTATACAATGTGTAATGATCAAATCAGGGTAGTTGAGTTATCTGTCACCTCAAACATTTATCTTTTCTTTGTGTTGGGAACATTACAATTCTTCTTTTCTAGCTATTTTGAAATATAAGGTAAATTATTGTTAACCATAATTTCCCTACTGTACTATCAAATAGTAGAACTTATTCTTTCTGTCTAAATATTTTTGTACCCCTTAACCAACTTCTCTTCATCCTCCAGTCTCCCCACACCCTTCCTAGCCTCTGGTAACCATAATTTTACTTTTTACCTCCATGAGATTCACTTTTTTAGCTACTGCATGAGTGAGAACATGTGGCACTTTTCTTTCTGTGCCTGGCTTATTTCACTTAACATAATGACTTCCAATTCCATTCATGTTCCTGCAAATGACAGGATTTTACCCTTTTTTATGGCTCAATATTACTTTATTGTGTCTATATACCACATTTTCTTTCCATTCATCCACTGATGGGCACTCAGGTTGATTCCACATCTTGGCTATTGTGAATAGTGCTGCAATAAACATGGGATATCTCTTTGATATACAGACTTCCTTTCTTTTGGATATATATTCATCAGTGGGATTGCTGGATCATATGGTAGGTCTATTTTGAGTTTTTTTGTGGAAACTCCATACTGTTTTCCATAACAACTATACTACTTTGCATTCCCATCAACGGTGTACGGGCATTCATTCCCCTGCCTTCACATCCTTGCCAGCATTAGTTATTTTTTGTCTTTTTGATGATAGCCCTTCTAACTGAGGTGAGATGATATTTCATTGTGGTTTTGATTTACATTTCCCTGATGATTAGTGATGTTGAGCATGTTTTCATATACCCTGTGGCCATTTGTATGTCTTCTTTTGAGAAATGTCTATTCAAGTCTTTTGTCCATATTTAAATTGGATTGCTTGTTTTCTTGTTGAATTATTTGAGTTCTATATTCTGGTAATTAATCCCTTCTTAGATAGTGTATTAGGTGATTCTTGCATTGCTATAACATTGGTATAAGAATGGACAAACAGTCCAATGGAACAGAATAGAAAGCCCCAAAATGTATCTACCACAAATGGACAAAAATTGATACTGACATTATATTACATACTCTCTCTTTCTCTTTCTCTCTCTCTCTCTCTCTCTCTATATATATATATATATGTGTATATATATATATTTAGAGATGGGTTCTCACTCTGTTGCCCGGGCTAGATCACAGTGGCGTAATCATAACTGACTGCAGCCTCCAAATTCCTAGGCTCCAGTGATCCTCCTATGTCAGCCTCCTGGGTAGCTGGGACTACAGGCTTGTGCCCCCATGTCCAGCTAATTTTTTTTTTTTTTTTTTTTACTTTTTGCAGAAATGAGGTCTTACTTTGTTGATCAGGCTGGTCTCGAACTCCTGGCTTAATGCTTATAAATTTTAGTCATGTCATCAAATTCCATGAAAAGTACCATTGAGATTTCTTCGCTGCTGTCTAATTACTATAGTTTTACAATAATTCATGATATCAGGTTGGGCAAATCCTACCACCTTGTTCTTCTTGTTTACAGTTGGTTTTCCTGGCCCTTTGCTCTTCCATAGTGATTGTAGGATTGGCCTATCAAAAACCATACAAATCCCTGGAGGCGTGTTGATTGGAATTACATTGAGTGTATGAATGATGGGGAGTGGGTGAGTGGCCTGCCTTTCTTCCCATTCTCAATCATGATATAACTCTCCATTTACTTAGGTCTTTTTTTGTTCTTCAGTGAATATTTTGTAATTATCTCCAGAAAGGTGGTGTGTTGGGGGTCCCCCAGACCACGCTTTCATTGATTTACTGGGACTGACAGGACTCAGATTTATTTCAGCAAAAGGATACAAAGTAAAATTAGTAAAAGGAAACAGCTCTTGGGGTAAAGTTCAGAGGAAACCAGGTACAAGCTTCGAAGAGCTCCCTCCCGGTGGAGTTACACAGGACACACTTAATTCTTCCAGCAGCGAGTTGTGACAGCTCATGAGAAGTGATGTCTACCAGGGAAGCTCATTAGAGACTCTGTAACCATGGTTACTATTGGATGCTGGTCATATAATCACACACTGTTTATCACACAGCAAACACTCCCAGAAGTAAACAAGCATTCAGCACAAACCACACTGTTTATGCAAACAGGTTAGGTGTAGCAAGCTGCGCTTATGATTTGGGGAAAGTTTCATATCAATGTAGAGAACCAGTCAAATTCCCAGATACAGGCCTTTCTAAGAATAGTGGTCTCAGGCCTGCTATGTTAACTTTTTTCTATGCAGGTGTATTTCTAGGTATAACTATGAATGGAATCCTTATTTTTTTTCTCTCTTGTATTTTCTATTTGATTATTTCTGGTGGATAGGAATGTATTACTTTTTAAACATTTTTTTGATACTAGCAACTCTTTAAATTTTAAGATCTTGTTCATAGGTCCTCTTGGATATTCTAAGTAAATAAAACAATCATCATTTGCAAATACAGGTAGTTTCATCTCTTCCCTTCAATTATTTTACCATTTTAAAAATGTGTCTTATTGCTTAGGACTTCTAATATATCTTTGAACAGACACATCTCTGTTTCCTTGAAATTCCTTGAAAATGCTAGGTATGATATTTTGAAATCATTTTCTTAGAAAAGAATGGAATATATTAATAGCTGCTATACCTAGGTGATAGTGTATGAATGATTTTTTTATACTTTCTGTATTTTCCAGATTTTCCATAATAAGCATGCATTACTTTTTAAATAAAAGTATTTTAACGTTGTCAAGAAAAACTATGATTTCCTTTTGAAATGTAATTTTTATAAATGTATAAATAGAAGACTTTGATAAATCAATAAAAATACTCTGGACTCTAAATTGAGTATGAATAAAACTTTGACCAACAAGCTAAACCAGTGGAATTCATGCTTGTTCTGGTGGTGACTATGCCAGTGCAATTGGAGCTCTGACCTTTAGGCCCTTGCCTTCTGCTCATTTCTGCCCTTTTGCCCTTCTCTTCTTAGGCAGGAAGTGCTAGCAGAAAGAGCTAGAGAAGTATCCCATCTTTATTGCATGGTTGCTGGTCAGAAGAATTCCTTCCAAGCCTCTGTTACAGTCACTGTTGCTGTGGCTGTGATATGGAGTAGCTCTGGAGTGGATTCCTTTTCTCAACCTTTCCCTGCTCTAAGTTGACTGTACACTTGAAGGAAGAAAGGAGTGGAGAGGAAAGCCTCTCAGTTGTAGGGAAAATCATGCACAAATAGAGTGATCAAAGACTAAGCACAGACTTGAAATAGTTGGTGGCAGTATTTCAGTCTTTTGCCTTGAATTTGCATAGTTAATTTCCCTTATGTCAAAGTTTAGCACACCAAAGTCAGATTTCCAGTGTATTCTTTTTCTGTTTATGTGACAATAGATGTTCAGTTAATCAGTAAATTGGTTTTAGCATTGCAGCCTGCACTGTGTATGCCTGTAGGGTTTTTGTTATATACATCATGCTTGTCCCTGGCTGGAGGGATTCCATTCCTCTATGTTCTCTTCTTTTTATGTATCTTTCATTGTTGCAGATATCTTTTAAATATTGTCTATTTTAGGATGAATATGTTGAACTGCTTATTTTTCATTGTTTGTTTAAAATGATTTATCCTTGCCAGATTTCTTTGTTGGTTGTTTCAGTTTTTCTTGAGGTATTTTGTTTATTCATTTGAAAGACAGATCTTAATTTTAGCCGTTCTTTGTTGAAAGGCATTTGCAATTATAAGGCATAAGGCAATTGCATAACCTTACCCTGGAAATGTTATTCTAGGGGTCTTCAAACCTTACTGTGTATGAAATGACCTTGGGAGTGGATGGGAAGCATGACCCATCCTCTTCCTCTGAATCAGAAGTCCTGGAAGCTGGGACTCAGGCATCTGGATTTTTAGCAAGCTCACTAGGTGATTGATTCTGATGCAAAACAAGATTTGAAAACTACTGCAGCATTCATTTTTTGCAGTTATTTAATTTTATTTTAATCCCAGCACTTTGGGAGGCTGAGGTGGGTGGATCACATGAGGTTGGGAGTTCGAGACCAACCTGACCAAAATGGAGAAACCTTGTCTCTGCTAAAATTACAAAATTAGCCTGGCTTGGTGGTACATGCCTGTAATCCCAGCTACTTGGGAGACTGAGGCAGGAGAATTGCTTGAACCCAGGAAGTGGAGGTTGCAGTGAGCCAAGATCGCACCATTGCACTCCATTCTGGGCAACAAGAGGGAAACTCCATCTCAATAATAATAATAATAATAATAATTTAAAAATCTAATTATAGATTTTGTATCTACAGTTTGTGAATTGGATAAAAAATAACCACTGTAAAAATCACTTGATACCAAATTTATTATATTCTTGAAGTGGCATTTATATACTTGAAAATGTTATTTTAAGTCTACATTAATAAAATCTATTCTAGAACTAGTAAAATTTAAACAAATCTGATAAAGGAATAAAGAAACAAAATAGACCAGCTGTGGTGGCTCACACCTGTAATCCCAGCACTTTGGGAGGCCGAGGCGGGCGGATCACGAGGTCAGGAGATCGAGACCATCCTGGCTAACACAGTGAAACCCCGTCTCTACTAAAAATACAAAAAATTAGCTGGGCGTGGTGGCGGGCACCTGTAGTCCCAGCTACACGGGAGGCTGAGACAGGAGAATGATGTGAACCCAGGAGGTGGAGCTGGCAGTGAGCCGAGATTGTGCCACTGCACTCCAGCCTGGGCGACAGAGTGAGACTCTGTCTCAAAAAAACAAAAAAGTAAAGAAACAATATAGAATCAATGTGTGTTCATATATATGAAAATTTAAGATGTGATAAAGATGGCCTATTAAGCCGATTGCATTACTTGGTTATTTAATAAATAGTTTTAAAATAGAGCTGGTTGAGTAATGATTTATACTATTCATTACTGCCAGATTTAAAACTTTAAAGATTTAAAACTTCAAAAAATGAAACCCTGAAAGTTCCAGAAGTAAACACAGATGAATTATTTGTATAAATTGGAATGAGGAAGATTTTTCTAATCATGACACAAAGTTAGAAAGCCATAATGGCAAAGATTGATAAATTTGAGAATGTAAAAGTTAAATTTTCTATATGGCAAAAACAAAAAATAGAAACCAAATCCATATACAACAAAACAAAAGGTAAAAATACCAAACAGGGAAAATAATTGGCATACCTGGGACAGACAAAAGACTGCTTTTGATTTCCTCAAACTACACATTGCTTAAAAATTGCTAAAATTGGGAGATTTAAACACACACACACAAATTCTCATCTATTTAGTCAAGAATGTAAACATGGAAACGAGGTATTTCCATGTCATGGTGTGGCTTTTCCTTAGGCTCTTGTTTCCTTTCAGCCTACACAGTGGCCATTCACCCTCTCCATGAAAGTAAGATCACCACAGAGATGAGACAACAACCAAGTTCCAGCTGCATTGACTAAACCGCCCCCGTTTAGTACTTAGGGCTTGGTGACACCTATTTGGAAGAACTTAATTAAGCCATCTAAACTTTTCCTCTGAAGAGAATGTTTATAAACAGTGAGCCTTCCTGTGTTTTTGAACTATGGTCAACATCAACACAGGCTCTTTTCATCTGGAATAGAACACAGTCAATGCCCAGGGATTCTTGAGCCACACCTCAGCCTCCAGCTCTCCTGTGTCCCGGAGGGCAGTGTTCCACGCAAGACTCCCACACACACAATAGTGGAAGGACAAAAGATAGGATAGGATAGAAGAACAGACAAAAGATAGGAATTGGCAGCTCACAGAAAGAGAAATATAAAGAATATCTGATGTGTTAAATGCCTAACCTCTCATAATTAAAGATATAAAAAGCTAAAACAACTGTGATAAGCCATTTTTCACTCAATCAGATTAGCAAAGATCTTAGTTCTGTGTTATCTAGGGTTGCCAAGGGTGTAGAGAAACAAGCTCCATGTATGAACATTTGGAAGCTTTTTGCAGTTATTGATGATATTTTAAAATGTGCATGCTCTTTGACCTGGCGGTATTACTTCTAGGAATTTTCCTTAAGGCTATTTTCATACAAGTGCACAAAGACCTGTACAAAGATGTTTTTGTAGTATGTTTTTTGGTTTAAAAAAGGAAACATATGCTTAATCAAAAAGGGACTGGTTTAATAAATTATGATCTCTATTGACGGAACACTATGCAGAAGTATTATTTAAAAATATGAAGTAAAGCTTTTGGTTTTGATATGGAAAGAGTCAAGACACTGAGTGAAAAAATAAACTGTATATTGAAATGTATAGAATGATTCTGTTTATGGTTAAAATATGCACACCCATGTATATGCTTAAGTATGAACAAAATTTCCTGAACAATACTAAAAAAACTATTAACAGAGCCTCTGCCTACTGGAATTTGGGGACAGGGCATTTACTTTTAATTTTGTACCCTTTTGTAAGGTTTACATTTATTTAGCATAAGCACATATTTTATAAGTTTATAAAACTTAATTGAAAAACTACATATGAGGTTGTCCGTACAATAGGTGTTTCAGTCTAAAATTCCTCGAGATTACATAAATCAATTTCTGTGTCCATTAATTAAGTATACAAGTATTCAAAAGTAATTTTATAGAACCCAAAGTCTTGAACCAACTGGCTTATTGAGGCTTGAGCCTTCTTTGCATTGGGCATTGCCACCTTTGGAAGCTGTAGCACTGAAGCCTAGCACTGTGGGATGCTGTTGGCTTTGAAAAAGAATTTCAAATATAAAGCACATGAAGAAATATCTATAAAGCATAGATTTGGGTCAACTGGTGAATGTTTTATTAGGGTTTTATGGGACTGATAAGTTACATCCCTGTTCCTCCATGTTGAGAACCAACCGAGAGAGAGAGAGACAAGATTTAGACAAATGGAGGCCAAACCGTTAGCTTGATTATAGATAAAAGCACAAGTGGAGCTTTTGGCTTTAGATCTATGCTCAAAAGGACTTAACGGCCTTCTCTCTCTGAGTTAAACAGACTAATCCACTCTGTCACAAACATGGTTGTACAACCCACAGACTTTCTCCACTCAGAAGAGCTTATTATTTTTCATAAAAATGTTATGTATGTGAATATGTAGTAGGTTTAATGTATGTTATTTAGAATGAATTAATAAGTAAATGTTTAAAGATATCTCAGTTGCAATTTCTAGTATTAATCTATATAACTTATGTAAACAAAACTTCTTCTCAGCAATTTTTAACAGTTTAAAATGAATCTTAGACTAACATGTTTGAGAACCTCTGTTCTAATGGAAACATGGGAAGCTAAGAACATTTTTAAGAGTTGTTTAATTCTTGTTTATTAATTTTTCACTTTCCAGAACACTAAATTTTGTGCTAAGAAATGGCACGCGATACGATCTTGCTCTAAAGGAATTTACCATATTTCATGGACTCAGATTGTTTTTCACATTTTAACATCTCTGAACTTGAGGTACATCTTAAAATGGGTAGCGTCTTTCTATTTTTGTGGCCAAGTGGCAGTTGCCATGTAGTTGTCATAGTCTGCTTATATGGAAACTTGGGTAATTACTCTTGGGAGCATGGTGAACCTGGTAATTATTACTGATTGTTGCCTGAAAGCTTTTGTTGACACCTGCTGGTAAGATCAAGAAAACACAGGTATCAGCATAGCAGAATGACTGTCCGTAGCTTGGAAGAAAATCTTGGAGACAATAGCGGAGCACTTTTAAGAAGTATTAAAAGTGGATTTTAAATGTTCTTACCATAAAGAAATAAGTATGTGAGGCTATATATATGTTAATTAGACTGATTTTCTCATTCCACAATGTATGCATGTTTCAAGACGCCACATTGTATCCCGTAAATGTATACAATTGCTGTTTGTCAAGTATAAAGAAATGCTGTGTCATCATTGCATAGAACAATACTGTGTGGAAACACCTGGCCACTGATGACCAAATCAAAAAGGGATTCAGAAGAATTTGATACTTCTTGTGAAAGAGGAACACTATATTTAATTTATTTTGCTTATGTATATGTACTTTATATAAAGTATGCAAAAGAGTGATCTGTGATACAATCTGTGTATGAATATGTCTAAATATATCAGTGAGGATCAAATAAAAATTCTATTTAAAAAAGCACTGTGTGGTGCTTCTTACAATCAGTAGAGTCTCTTATTTGATATGATTAAAATTTAACAAAAAGTATGAGTCCTTCTCTAATGAGAACAAGTTCACATAATAAATGCCATGGAAGTTGAGAGGTAGAAGACAGCTATGTGAAGTGAAGGCATTAGGGAAATCTTTGTGAAGGATGTGGAGCCTGAACTGGGCCTTGAAGGTAGATTTGAGAAATATAACATTCATTGATAACATTAGATGCATATATTTATGATTATCAGTATTTTAGAAAGAATATATAATAACTGTAGAAGGTTTATTTAGTTTTTCATTTTGTATGTATTTCTAAGCTTGGTCTTGGTTGCCGTCTTTTCTTTCCTGGACTCTTGATCTTCCTGCTACCACGCTTTCCTATTTTGGTATGTCTAGCCTGCAGCAGTCAAGTTATTCTTTCAAAATGCAAATATGATTGTTATTCCTCTCCTGATGGATTTCTCTCAACTAGAAAAAAAAATCTGAAGTTCTCACCATGGCTGACAAAGTCCCTGGCTGCCTCTCATTGCCTTTTGCGCCACTTTCCCTTTTTCCAGCCTCATTTACCTTCGTGTGGTTCTTCATATGTGACAAGTACATTCCCCACTCAGGCTTATACATTTGCTCTTCCCTCTGCCCAGGGTGAGCTTCCCCCAGATATGCTCAGGACTTGATCCTTCACTTCAGTCAGGTCTCTTCAAATAGCACCTTCTCCGAAGTGGCCCCTTCCATCACCCCTTCTGAAGCACACCCTCCCTGCTCTCTCTCTCTCCTTATCCTGCTCCGTTTTTCTTCACAGCACTTAACCTTCTATTATATATTTGTTTGCCTTTCATACCAGATGTCACCTCCTTGAGGACAGCGACTTTCTCTTTTTGTTCATAATGTATCCCCAGGGCCTAGAATGGAGTCTGTCACATGGTAGCCTCTCAGTAAATACTTATTTAATGAATGGACTTAAATCAGTCAGAAAAAAATAATTTCTTGTCCAGTATTAATAAAACATTGCTCTTCTTTCTTGACGGAGAATAGGGAATGAACAATATGTCATCAGCAGCCGAATACTACAAAGAAGTTTTGAAACAAGACAATACTCATGTGGAAGCCATCGCATGCATTGGAAGCAACCACTTCTATTCTGATCAGCCAGAAATAGCTCTCCGGTTTTACAGGTGCACTTCACATCCAATTCGTAGAACTACTTTCCTATGAAATATTGATAAAATAGTAACAAAGATGAAATGAAAGTATAGAGAAAATAAGATATAGGCTATGTCTTTATGAAACTAAAATTTCAACACCAAGATGTATTATGAGCATTAAAGTGACATCCAATAATTTGGAAACATGCAGATGTCTGGCATCTTGCAGAAACACGCTGGACAACTGACTGAGTTTTAAATCCCATTGTCATTGTATGCGTTAGCCATTTTGTCATCAACCAGTAACAGTTTAATAGTTACTTAAAACTTATAATCATCACTGCCTCCGTTAATACCAGTGAAGATAAAGACACTAAAATTGAAAGGTGAAAAGATTTGCAAAGAGCATTTGGCCCCATGTTCTGAACCTTGATGAGGACCTGAAACAGAATCACCTGTTTTGGGCAGCATTGTCAATTCTTGTCCAAATATTTTTTCAGTCTAAATAAATTATATTCACTGATTCTTCTTTAAGTATTTATTTCATTCTACATATGACTTCTGAAATTAATTTTTAAATTTTGATTTCTTCTTTAGCCCTTGGGTAATATACAAAGAGATGACTGACAGCTGACAAGGGTTCTTTCCAAATATGTGTTGGAGGCATAAAATGTAATAATAAGAACGCTATTCTGTGCACCTGCAACTGACTCTACTCCCCAGCCCCCAAAGTGGGTCATAGGTTTCTCACAGCAGCTGGGCTGGATTTTCATTTGTTTATATGAACTCTCTTGTCCTTTGTCTCACGGGATTAATGATGCATAGAAGCAAATGGGGCTCTTGAGCTGCAGTGTGAAAGCTAAGTGGATAATGTGAGGATCCACTGATGGTTTTGTCTTCCTCAGTGGAAGCTTGTTGGAGATCAGTAGACACAGCTGAAGCACAAAGTACAGAGAGCCAAAAACGGGTTCCAACTCAGCTGAAAATGTAGAGGTTAATGCTAAACACAGTCCTCAGACTGGGTTTTAGGAATTTACCCTATGGGCAGCAAAGCTTTATAAAGCTGAAGTGTGTGGGCTTTACTTTTTGTGACTATTTCTTATTTTGGTTCTCTAACAAAGCATTTGGGGAGAAAACTTAGATCAGTTGTTTTTCTTTGTCTCTAGACACATTCCCCGTGACTAGTACCATTATAAAAGAGAGCTATTTGTATTTGCTTTAAACATTTTTTCATTTACTATAACACGTTGTATTTATAATCTTAAGGAGTATCAAAAATCACAAGATGAATTCATTTTTAACTATGTAAAAAAATATATATATATATGTCTTAAAACTTACAAAGTTGGTCTGACACCAAAATTTGTGTGTTCTTTTTTGAAAAGGCGACTGCTGCAGATGGGCATTTATAACGGCCAGCTTTTTAACAATCTGGGGCTGTGTTGCTTCTATGCCCAGCAGTATGATATGACTCTGACCTCATTTGAACGTGCCCTTTCTTTGGCTGAAAATGAAGAAGAGGCAGCTGATGTCTGGTACAACTTGGGACATGTAGCTGTGGTATGTTGTCTTTCTGATATAATTTCTGTTATAGAAAGTTGGTTTGAGCCAGACACAGTGGCTCATGCCTGTATTTCCAGCATTTTGGGAGGCTGAAGCAGGAGGATTGCTTGAGCCCAGGAGTTCGAGACCACCCTGGGCAACAAGTGGGACTCTGTCTCTACAAAACATTAAAAAATTAGCTGGGTGTGGTAGTGCACATCTGTAATCCCAGCTACTCTGAGGGCTGAGGCAGGAAGATCACTTGGGCCTAGAAGGTCAAGGCTGCAGTGAGCTGTGATCGTAGCACTGCACTCCAGCCTGGGTGACAAAGTGTGAGACCCTGTCTCAAAACAAACAAAAAAATTAGTTTGAAGAAATATTCAGGAATTATCCTAAATCCAGATTGGTTGTAGTCTTATGGGGAAATTTAGAAGTTTCTAGGAGTCATTGTGGCTTATTTTATATTCTTGGGTTAAATCCATTTATATAGAATTCACGTTGACTTCTATAATTGTATGGCACTTGATGCTTTTTGTCTGGTAGCAGAAGAGATATCTATGAGGAAAGAAGGGAGAAGGAAGTAAATGGACCGATGGGTGTGAACATGGACTTTCTTTTGTAGGGAATAGGAGATACCAATTTGGCCCATCAGTGCTTCAGGCTGGCTCTGGTCAACAACAACCACCACGCTGAGGCCTACAACAACCTGGCCGTGCTGGAGATGCGGAAGGGCCACGTTGAACAGGTCAGTGAACTGGCAGCAGCTCGCTGGGCAGTCTGCTTTCTTCAGAGAAAAGCTGTCATGTGTGGTAGCGTTACAGCGTATGTTATTTTAAAATGAGCTCTAGAATCTGACAGGCGTGGATTTGAATCCCAGCTCTGTTGCGTATTAGCTGTGTGACCTTGGGACAAGTTACTTAACCATTCTGAGTCCAAAATAGAATGTTTGATTTTATTAGGACAAATCTGCGCCTCCCCAGTCTTCCCTATCTTAGTGAACTGTTCTACCAGTCACCATTCCCTGTCTACTACATAACCACTCAAGCCAAAATCCTTGGAGCCACCCCTGAAACCTCTCTTTTTTTATTGCTTCCCCCTGCCACACCTGCGCCCACATCATATTCAGCAAGCCCTGTCATTCTGACCTCAGAGTCCCATCACATTCTGAGCCTGGCCACCTTTCTCCATTCCCACAACCCTTCTTCAGACTGCTGTTATCGCTTGCGTGGACTACTATGAGAGCCTCCTAGCTGATGTTTTTGTTTCCACCTACATCAGCAAGTAAGTGCACTCTATGATACACTCTTCTCAGAACAGCCTGAGAGATTTTTTTTTAAATGAAGACTGTTTAATACTACTTCGCTTAAAATCCTCTAGTGCCTTCTCCTTGAACTTGGAATAAAATCTGGACTTGAAACCATGTCTATGGCCTGAGGCCCCAGGTGACCCGGCCTCTGGCTCCCTCTCAGACCGCATCTTTTGCCACTACTTCTTTCCCACTGACTTGCAGACACGTCGCTACCTTGCTGCTCTGCAGACAGACAGTGCTCTGTCTTCCTTTAGGGCCTTTGGAGTGTTCTTCCTTAAGATCTTACAATGACAAATTTCTTTCTTGTCATTCAGGTCTTAGATTAAATGCCACCTCCTTAGAAAGGTCATCTTCCCCATCAGTCTAAAAGAGCCCTTGGGTGCTATCACATCTCTTACTTTTTTTCTTCACAGTATTTACCACTTTATCAGATATTTTCATATTTATGTGTAGGATGTAGAATGTCAGTTGCATGAAAAGAGTGACCATATCTGTCATGTAACTGTTATATTCCCAGCATCAGAAACAGTACCTGCCACATGGTAGGTGCTCAGTCAATATTTGTGGAATGAATGGACGATACATAAAATAGAGTGTAATAGTAGTGACTTGAAGGGATTATTTGTATTAGTTCATGCACTTGGCATAGTAGAAGCATAGTATGGAGCACATGATAGATGCTTAATAAATTGTATTATTATAATGATATACGTAAAACAAAAAGTTTAAAATACTACATATGTTCATACAATATTAGTGGCAATCAAGGGCAAATATCATTACATTCCCCACTTCAGAGATAAAGAAACGGAGGCTTGAGGAGGGTAACTTTGCCCAAGGTCACAGACATGGCAAACAGCATCGCCAGTACGTTAGCCTGGTCTTCTAAGCACAATGATAAACTTTTAACAACAACAAGGAAAGAAAGGTCATTGGATGTTACCTTTATTGCATAAATTCTCCCAAAATAAGGAAGATGGATTTGTAGTTTACAGGCTGTTCTAAAATGGACACTTGTCAGGAACTTTGCCTATATTCATATAATGAAACAAGTGATTTTTGTGATTTTTCTCTGTTCCCATGTTGGTGATTTTCTTTTCCTCCTACTTATTGTAGTTTCTCTAGCATACAATTGATTTGAAATGTTTTGGTGAAAGATTTCATAATATGAACTTCATTTTATTAAAAATTATATCTGTCATTCTATATGGACTGATATCACTTTGTTTTCCATTTAAGAAGATATACAAATTTGTCTTCAGGGTCATGGATAGAAGTTTTAGATGTAGCTACAAGTTGAGGGGTTGTTAGCAGCTTGTAATGTTGAATTTGTGGTCTTAATGAATGTGTAAGCCTCTCATGCTAATCAGTGGTCTCTGCATTATATGATCCTACAATTGCAAAAAAAAAGTGTGAATGTTATATTTTGAGTATCTTAGAGAACAGAAAGCTTGTCATATTCAGTTGCTGCCTCACTAACAAAACTGATCGGCAATATATTAAATAGTTGCTCACTGTCATCCAGCACAGAATTTTGGGCTTTGAAATTTACAATGTTTTTTTGGTTGTTAGGTAATTAGAGCCTGCTTAGTCAATCAACAGCAGTAAAAATTAGATTAAGAAGAAAGTTGTAGTATTGAGAAGATTGTATTTCAAATTGTATGTTATATTGAAATATAAACTTTATGAGAACATTGGTTCCCAAATAACTTTAAATGTACTCTGAATTTTCAGTTATCTTATTTTCTGTGTCTTGTGAAGCATTTATTATTAACATAATTTTGGCAAGGTATCAGTGGTTAATTGTATTTCATGAGGAATGTTGTCTGTATTTATCACAGGCTCATGTTATTAAGTCCTGTCATAGGTAAAGAATTATTTTACCAAAAAAAAAAAAATCACAAATATAGTGCTGATATATGTTCATATGCCTTTGGTTTTTCTTTTCTTTATTTTTATACACAGGCAAGGGCACTATTACAAACTGCATCATCTCTAGCACCCCATATGTATGAACCGCATTTTAATTTTGCAACAATCTCTGATAAGGTATTCTTTCTTTATTAATTTTTCATCTGATCTCTTCTTTTTTGTTTTCTTGGTTTTAAAAAATGTACAGATAAATAAGGAAATTCTAACCTCATCTTCCTGAAAGAAATGACTTTTTAAAACTCTTAATTACTATATATATTTATACATCTTTACTTCAAGGGACAGTTTTTAAAACTTTTAATTTATTGCTGAATATTGACTAAACTCCATTATAGATTATAGAATTATTTTATGTTTTGAAATACGGCATTTAGTCATTGAAGAAATTCTCATTTAATAACTCCTGGTATGGGAAGTATTTAGCTATTTATTGGCTTTTACAGCAACAAAATCCTGTGTATTATTAGTAGATCATATTGCCACCAAGTTTCTGGTACCATTGCTGTAAAATTAGTGATATTGTAATGTGAAAGCTATCTTAGCTATGAAGAATATGGGGGAAATGAAACTGAATACTGTATTGCAAGTCAGTTAGTATCCAAAAGCTAAAGGGAACCACATGCCATTTTTAACAATAAGAAAACAAGCAAAAGACATCTAATAACTAGCTTGTACTTGGAAGGTGAGTCTGTTTTGAGAATAAGGAAATGGCTAAAAATATTTGTGATGTAAATTAGGGTCTTGATAGACCATAAGATATTTATAAAGATGTTATTTTTCATAGCATAAATATGAAGTCATCTACATTGTCATTTCTGTATTGAAAATAAAATAAGCTGTCATTCATGAGTTGTAATTATTGAGCACCTGTAAGTACCAGCCACTGTTCTGGGTGCTTTACATACTTTCTCTAATTCTCCCAACTACCCCGCCTTCCTCACTCATGTTTTTCATGACCGATGTTCTGTTTATTGAGCCTTTGCTATATACCAGGCCCTGTTTTTGGCACAGAGATGTAATAATGAGTAAAAGACAAAAACCTGTACCTCAAGCAGCTTAATTTCTAATGGAACCCAAGGCTTAAAGAGGATGAAAGACTTCTGTGTCCCATGGCAGTGGTAGATTTCAGATTCACACCCAGATCCCAATGACGTCCATGTGTTTCCCACTGCACTGTGCTACTGCTCAGTTAGTTAAACCCCTAAGAGGGCTGGCTTACCTTCAGGAATAGCACCACATTTTAATAATACATAACTCAAATGAGATATCTTCTTTAAGCAAAAGGCTACACTTCCATAACAGAAAACAGTATATTAAAAAGAAGTGTTATGATTTGAAAAAGGAAACTTAATTTCTGTTTCTATACATATATATTGTTACCAGAAATCTACCAGAATTTATCTAGATTTTTTGAGTATATACACCAAAAAGCCCTTCCTTTTTAGAACGTATCCATGAATCAAGATATACTCAGACTATAATTAATAATTTATTGTATATTCCAAAATAGCTAGAAGATTTGGAATATTCCCAACACAAAGAAATTATAAATGTTTGAGGTGACGAATACCCCAGTTACCCTGATTTTATCATTATACCTTGTATGCTTGTATCAAAATATTGCATGTACCTCATAAATATAAGTTATTATGTATCAATGAAAAGGATACATTCAGACAGTATGTGTGTTTTTCTTTGGGAATTAATATCAGGTTCATTGAAAAGCAGAGACATGCTTTATAAACTTTTAAAACCAGATATTTTCCCAACGTTATTGTGCCAGCACCACTTAAAACCTCTGAAAACATGTTATTATGCCTTAAATACAGGAGTTTTTGCTTAAATTTTCTGTCTAAAAGGTAACAACTCTAATCAAAATATGTTTTTGTTTGTGGTACCTTACAGATAGTTTTCTCTAAGTTTTCTGAGCTATCTAGAGCTGGCTGTTTCAGCATGCAAATGTCATTTTACATTTATAATACTATCATCAGTGACAGGAAAAGAAAACATAGGTTTCTAAATTCATTACCAGACAGCTGTAAATTATTTATATAATTGGCTATTTTATCTTTCTCACATACTTTTCAAGATTGAATTATAATCTAGAATTCTAAAATCAAAGTAGCACAATTAAGCAATTTGCCTTTAAGAATCCTTTGAGTTGTGATGTCGGTTGTGGGCTTGTTTTAAAAAAAAAAAAGAACCCTTTGAATTTCTACAGCATGCAGATACTATGTCTTATTTTCTTTTTTGCTTCCTTACTCATTTTTTCTGATCTCGTTCTATGGTCTTATTCTTGTATTTTTTGCAGATTGGAGATCTGCAGAGAAGCTATGTTGCTGCGCAGAAGTCTGAAGCAGCATTTCCAGACCATGTGGACACACAACATTTAATTAAACAATTAAGGCAGCATTTTGCTATGCTCTGATTGTTCCTGAGACCACATATGTTCTTATGAAGAGGCATTATGCAAGGGGAAAGAAGTACTATGTCTATGTATGTATGTATATAGTGTAATACATATATTTTACAAGCTTGTCCTTGATATTAGTGAAGGTGATATATAAGGGTGACACAGAATGTATAATGCAAATTTCATAGTAATAGTAACTTTATAAAATAGTATAAAATACAGGATTTAAACCTTTCTAAATAGATCATGAAACTTTCTCCCACATTATATAGTAGATGTTTGTTTATAATGTTTACAAAACATTTTGGTGAATTCCCTCAATGTTTTATAAATGTACATTTTTTAAGTCCTTAAGCTGACTATTAGCCATCATGTAGCTTAAGGAGTCTGAAATCTGCCATTAAAACTGCACCTTTAAGCCAGGTGTAGTAGCATGTGCCTATAGCCCCAGCTACTTGGGAGGCGGAGGTGGGAGGATTATAAATAGAGACTTTCCTTTAGACTTTAAAAATGTATTTAAAACTATTTTTATTAAATATTTTGTGATTTCCTATTAAGTTTTAAAATAAATCAGTGTGTAACACCATCATTTCATTATTTTTTTGTGAGTTTTTATTTTAGTCATCTCAGGTGAAACAGGTTTTACAGAAGTCCAGTAATCTTAGAAATTGTCATTATTTTAATTGTATTTCAAATGATGTACCACCAATTCTGTTTTTTCCTAAAAAGTGATTTATGGGATGTCACATTATTAATATAAGAATATCCAGATTAGAAATAGAGTCATAGGCCAGGAGTCCCACTTCTGGTCAGCCACAGCACGGAAGTCAGCGATATTCCAGTACCATGCATGGTATAGCAGTCCTAGAAAGGCTCTTGAACTTTTCTCTGCCTTATTTAGTGGAACTCTCATTAAAGTGTTCATACAAGGAAATGTGTTAATGGGACAGGACCACTCAAACTCATACTTTGGACTTTGGGATCTCCATGTTATTTTCCATTTTTTTTTAACTTGATGAAAACTATTTGATAGATACTTATATTCTGTTCAGATTTGTATAAATTGTGTACTCAGCTGACAGAACAAAAAAATTGAATTCAAGGAATGATAGCTTGCTGAAGGCTAGAATTCATTACAGACAAGAAAGCAAGGCCCCACGTCACACAGCTAGTTGAGGGTACATCCATGGCTGCAGCCCAAGGTCTTGTTCCTGCACCTTAGACTTGAACCTTTCTTGGTTCTCTGTGATGTGTTAGTGCTTATTTAGCCCTTGAGAATTTCCTCGGGTACTATCACATTTCCTAATATTGTAGTCAATATTCAGATTCAAATGGTATAATGTGAATCATTTTCTTAATTTAAAATGAGAGCTAATAAGAATGGCTAAACATTTACTGAGGATGTTGAATATGCCCACTGTTCTAAGCACTTTATGGGAATGAATTAATTTCATTCCCACCGTAGTCCTATGCAGGCTGTTATTATTCCCATTTTACTTTTGAGAATACTGAGGCATAGAAAAAAACTTATTGAACTAGTAGTAAGTGCCAAAGATTCAGGTTTAGGCAGCGTGGCCCCTTGAGTATGTGCTCTTAATCACTATGCCAAATCACCTCTCTGTGTTTCTGCTGTAAATAAATCTACTACCATTTAAAATGAACTTTGTATGTGTCAGGAAAATTGAATAATAAGGGAATATTAACACAGCAAAAAATAAATTATTCAATTTTCCTAAGGTGATATGGAAGAATTTTGTCTTGAATTTCTGTGAATTCAGTGTGAGCACCAAGGCAAAGAATGACTCACAGTGGCTCAGGGCAGAATGATGACATAGCACCATGGATGACTGTATCAAAGCAACGTTCAGGATGTCTTTGTAACGTTTCTTATGGACTGCGTAACTTCTGGCTTCTGTGCCAGTGTTTCTGTAGAAAGAACAGAAAGAACGCTAATAATTGTTTTCCAGTTTTCCATTGTAGCTAAAGAGGTGTTCAATCCATAAATACAAATTGTTCAACCAAAATTCACATCATCGAGCTTACTTCTAACTGATGAAAGTGAGATCTGGCAAGAAGGCTTCCTGTGCTGAAACATTACTGAGGTTAGAAGTTCTTCCTTCTTTACAAATGTGTCATGGCTGAGCCAATCCCTGTAGCGATAACTCTTCCATTGCATTTCTGAGTGCTTTTTCCCAGGCTCAGTTTATCCATCAGAATACAATTTATGGCCTACAGATAAGAAAATTAATAAAGGTAACATGTCACTACATTATTATTATTATTAAGACAGAGACTTGCTCTGTCGCGCAGGCTGAAGTGCAGTGGCATGATCTTGGCTCACTGCAACCTCTGCCTCCCCGGTTCAAGCAATTTTCGTGCCTCAGCCTCCCAAGTAGCTGGGATTACAGGCATGCGCCACCATGCCCAACTAATTTTTGTGTTTTTAGTAGAGATGGGGTTTCACCATGTTGCTCAGGCTGGTCTCGAACTCCTGGCCTCAAGTGATCCACCGCTATGGACTCCCAAGGTGCTAGGATTACAGGTGTGAGCCACTGCACCCAGCGTCTCTGCATTTTAAAGTAGTTTCCACCACCAACTCTTTACTACAATGAGGGATTTCTGTCAGGGCCTTTCAGCTGGGATTGAGTTTAAGCATTCAGAAAACAAATATTTTAGGAAGACTGGCAGGACTAAACCTTGGAAAATAACCCAGAAATCAAGTGTAGGAAAAAAAGCCATCACCAAATAATTTTGTATTCTAGGAAATAGAGAAATTGGAATGTTTCATGTTTATGTTCCTTGCAGAGTTCCAAAATGGTCATCTAGGCTCAGATTTGAGGGGAAAAATTTTATTTAGCAATTTGAAAATAACTGCAGTTTCATCTCTCTCCATATAGATGGCATTCGTCCTATTTTTAGCTAAATAAAAACAACATTTTTGAGGGAGACTATCATTTCACTCATTTGATGTCAAAGCCGATCCTTGAAATGAAAGAGTAGACATGTTTTTATAATCCTTGGGAATTATATTTCTCACAATGTGATCCTTTTCTTTATCTGAATCTAATTCTGACTAATAAGGAAAAATGGATTGTTAAATGAAAACAGTGGGAACTCTTGGTGAAAGCAACCATGTTATCTTAGAGAAGAGGCTATACCTAGACAGATTTTAGAAGAATTTTGTTTTCTTTTTAAATCAGAAAGAGAGACCCTCTTCCAATATTTGACACTCAAGTTTTTATGGACTCCAGCACCTTGCAACTGTCACTGCCCCCAAACCTCACCCTTCTTCTGATCTAATAGCTTCAATTTATTTCTCTCTAGTGGATTATCTCTTTTTAAAAAATCACATTTCCTTTAAGCCCGCTTCCCTTTTTAAAAACAGACAATATAACTGTTTATTAAAATAAAGGAAGAAAAATAAGCAAATAACCTGAAAAGGAAACTCACAAAAGAAATTAAAATGGTTGATAAACATATGTAACCAAAAAATCTTTGATAGCTGAAAATGAAATTAATTCAAGAAAAAGATATATTTTTAACCTCTTCAGAGAACAAAGATTTGAAATGTTTATTATATATGAGGTAAAGATGCAGTCAAAATTCTCTGATGGGCATATATATCGTTACAATCTTGAGAGTAGTGTGGCAAATTTTATTAAATTCCGTCCATTTCTCTTGTGTGTTTTTTTTTTTCTTCCACTTTTTTTTTTTTTTTTTTTTTTTTTTGAGACGGAGTCTCGCTCTGCCGCCCAGGCTGGAGTGCAGTGGCCGGATCTCTGCTCACTGCAAGCTCCGCCTCCCGGGTTCACGCCATTCTCCTGCCTCAGCCTCCCGAGTAGCTGGGACTACAGGCGCCCGCCACCGCGCCCGGCTAGTTTTTTGTATTTTTTAGTAGAGACGGGGTTTCACCATGTTAGCCAGGATGGTCTCGATCTCCTGACCTCGTGATCCGCCCGTCTCGGCCTCCCAAAGTGCTGGGATTACAGGCTTGAGCCACCGCGCCCGGCCTCCTTCCACTTTTAAGTTCCAGGGTGTATGGGCAGGATATGCAGGTTTGTTACGTAGGTAAACGTGTGCCATGGTGGTTTGCTGCACGGGTCAACCCATCACCTAGATATTAAGCCCAGCATCCATTAGCTATTCTTCCTGATGCTCTCCCTACCTCTACCGTCCCCACAATAGGCCCCAGTGTGTGTTGTTCCCCACCCACCATGTGTCCATGCATTCTCATTGTTCGGCTCCCACTTAAAAGTGAGAACATGTGGAGTTTGGTTTTCTGTCCCTGCATTGGCTTACTGAGGATAATGGCTGCCAGCTCCATCCATGTCCCTGCAAAGGACATGACCTCTTTCCATTTTATGGCTGCAGAGTATTCCATGGTTTATACATACCACATTTTCTTTATCCAGTCTATCCTTGATAAAACCTGCCCCCTTTTCTAGTACCACCCTATCTTCTTTGTCACAGGTCTTGAAAGGCTAGATGACTTTTGTTACCTAGTTCCTCATCTTTCATTCATTCCTCAACACTCTTTAATCTGAAGTCTACTTCCACCACTCTAGAAACTGCTTTCACTGAGGTCACCAGTAGCTCCCAATCCAGAGGTCAGTTTTTTAACATAACTTTTTTTGAGATATTATTCATATACTATATGATTCCTCTTTTTAAAAAAAGTATACCCAATGGTTTTTAATATATTCACAGTTGAGCAATCATCACTACAATCAATTTTAAGACACTTTCAGGTTGGGTACAGTGTCTCATGCCTGTAATCCTAACACTTTGGGAGGCCAAGGCAGGAGAATTGCTTGAGCCCAGGAGTTTGAGACCAGTCTGGGCAACATAGTGAGATCCATCTGATATGGTTTGGCTGTGTCCCTACCCAAATCTCAAATTGTAGCTCCCATAATTCCTCTGTGTTGTGGGAGGGACCTGGGGGAGGTAATCAAATCATGGGGGTGGTTCTTTCCCATGCTGTTCTCATGGTAGTGAATAAGTCTCATGAGATCTGATCATTTTATAAAGAGGAGTTCCCCTGCACATGCTCTCTCTTGCCTGCCTCCATGTAAGACATGACTTTGCTCCTCATTCATCTTCCACTATGATTGTGAGGCCTCCCCAGCCATATGAAACTGTGAGCCAGTTAAACCTCTTAACTTTATAGATTATTCAGTCTCAGGTATGTCTTTGTTAGTAGTGTGAGAACAGGCTAATACAAAAAAGTAAAAAATTAGCCTGGCACAGTGGTGCATGCCTGTAGTCCCAGCTACTCAGGAGTGTGAAGTGAAAGGATCACTTGAGCTCAGGAGGTCAAGGCTACAATGCAGTGTTCGCACCACTGCACTCCAGCATGGATTACAGAGCAAGATCCCGTCTCAGAAAAAAATTTTTTCTCATCATCCCCAAAAGGAATCTCATACCCATTAATAGTCACTTCCCATAGCCCCACAACCCCATTCCTATCCCTGACTGTAGCCCTGGGCAACCACTAATCTACTTTGCTTCTCTGTAAATATACTGTATTAATCCATTCTCACACTGCTATGAAGAAATACCCAAGACTTAGCAATTTGTAAAGAAAAGAGGTTTAATTGACTTCAGCGTGGCTGGGGAGGCCTCAGGAAACTTACAATTATGATGGAAGGCACCTCTTCACAGGGTGTCAGGAGAGTGAATAAGTGCCAAGCAAAGGGGAAAGCCCCTTATAAAACCATCAGATCTCATGAGAACTCACAATCACGAGAACAGCATGAGGGAAACTGCCCCCAGGATTCAATCATTTCCACCTGGTCCTGCCCTTAACACATAGGGATTATTGCAGTTCAAGGTGAGATTTGAATAGAGACACAGCCAAATCATATCATTCTGCCCTGGCCCCTCCCAAATCTCATGTCCTCACATTTCAAAACATAATCATGATCTTCCAAGAGTCCCCCAAAGTCTTACCTTATTCCAGCAGGAACCTAAAAATCCAAGTCCAAAGTATTATCTGAGACAAAGCAAGTCTCTTCCACCTATGGAAATCAAAACCAAGTTAGTTACTTCCTAGATACAATGGAGGTACAGGCATTGGGTAAATACACCCATTGCAAGTGAGAGAAATTGGTCAAAACAAAGAGGCTACAGTCCCCATGTAAGTCCAAAATCCAATGAGGCAGGAATTAAACCTTAAAGATCCTAAATAATCTTTTTTGACTCCATGTTTCACATTCAGGTCATGCTGATGCAAGAGATGGGCTCTCAAGGCCTTGGGCAGCTCCACCCCTGTGGCTTTGCAGGATACAGCCCCACTCCCAGCCACTTTCATGGGCTGGCATTGAGTGTCTGTGGCTTTTCCAGGCACATGATGCAAACTGGTGGATCTACCATTCTGGGGTCTGGAGCATGGTGGCCCTCTTCTCACAGCTCCTCTAAGCAATGCCCCAGTGGGAACTCTTTGTGTGGGCTACAACCCCACATTTCTTCCACACTGCCCTAGCAGAGGTTCTCTATGAGGGCTCCTCATAGAGTGAGGGTCGTGATCAACTCAGTATACCACTGGAGGCTATATGAGTAAACAGCAAACTGTTCTCATGAAAGCAGGTTGTTAGCAAACTGACAAACTGCATCTGCCACCCAGAAGGAATCCTGAGGGCAATCATGCCCCAAGCACAGTGTTGCTTGTGATTAGGCACATCTGAAGCCTGTTAACAATAATGTGAACCTGTGATCAATCAAGCAGCTGACCAATCATTACCTCCTCCTCCCTGCTCTTTCTACCCAATAAATATGAAGGGCTGTAGAAGCTCGGGGCGGCTGCCCTTGCTCACTCGAAGCAGGGAGCTCTCTTCTTCCCTTGGCGCCTTCCTTTAAAACAGTTTCTTTTGTTTTAAGTTTTCATTTCTGTGTTCATCCCCCTTCGTTCAGCCTTGTAATGACAGTCTCAAGTAGGAACAGTAATAACTGTTGTAATGACGGTCTCAAGTAGTAACAGTAGTAACTGTCATAGTGGGGGGTCTCAAGTAGTAACTGTTACAAGTCTGCCACACTCTTCCATGCATCCTCTGAAATCTAGGTGGAGAAACCTCAATTTTTGTCTTCTGCACACCTGCAAGACCAACACCATGTGGAAGCTGCCAAGGACTGGGGCTTGAACCCTCTGAAGCAATGGCCTAAGCTGTACCTTGGCCTCTTTTAGCCATGGCTGGAGCAGCTGAGACACATGGTACCAAGTCTGGAGCTGCACACAGCAGAGGGGCCAGGGACCCAGTCCATGAAACCATTTTTCCCTCCTAGGCCTCCAGGTCTGTGACGGGAGGGGCTGCCTCGAAGGTCTCTGACATGCCCTGGAGACATTTTCCCCATTGTCTTGGTGATTAATATTTGGTTCCTTGTTACTTATACAAATTCCTGCAGCAGGTTTGAATTTCTCCTCAGAATATGGGTTTTGTTTTCTATCACATTGTCAGGCTGCAAATTTTCCAAACTTTTATGCTCTGCCTCCTCTTGAACACTTTGCTGCTTAGAAATTTCTTCCACCAGATACCCTAAATCATCTCTCTCAAGTTCAAATTTCCACAGATCTCTAGGGCAGGGGTAAAATGCTGCCAGACTCTTTGCTAAAGCGTAGCAAGAGTGACCGTTGCTCCAGTTCCCAACAAGTTCTTCATTTCCATCTGAGACCACTTTAGCCTGGACTTCATTGTCCATATCATTATCAGCATTTTGGTCAAAGTCATTCAACAAGTCTCTAGGAAGTTCCAAACTTTCCCACGTTTTTCTATCTTCTTCTGAGCCTTCCAAACTGTTCCAACCTCTGCCTGTTACCCAGTTGCAAAGTCCCTTCCACATTTTTGGATATCTTTATAGGAGCACCCCACTCTCTGTGGTACCAATTTAGTATATTAGTTAGTTCTCACATTGCCATGAAGAACTACTGTGACTGGGTAATTTATAAAGAAAAGAGGTTTAATTGACTCACAGTTTCACATGGCTGAGGAGGCCTCAGGAAACTTACAATCGTGGTAGGAGGCACTTCATCACAGGGCATCAGGAGAGACAATAAGTGCTGAGTGAAGGGGGAAGCCCCTTATAAAACCATCAACTCTTGTGGGAACTCACTATCACGAGAACAGCATGGGGGAAACTTGCCACCATGATTCAGTTATCTCCACCTGGTCCTGCCCTTAGCATGTGAATGTTATTACAATTCAAGGTGAGATTTGGGTGGGGACACAGAGCCAAATCATATCATCTACCTATTCTGGATATTTCCTATAAATTGTATGATATAATATGAGGTCTTTTGGGACTGATTTTCTCCCTTAGCATAATGTTTTCATATTTCATGCATAAGGTTTTCATATTTCATTCATGTTGTAGCATGTATCAGTATTTATTTCCTTTTTATTGCCAAATAACATTACATCATATGGATATACCACGTATATCCATGTATATGGATATTTGGATTGTTTCTACTTTATGGATATTATTAGTAATGCTCCTGTAAACATTTATGTACAAGTTTTTCTGTGGATGTGTTTTTCTCTTGGACATATATCTAGAAGTAGACTTACTGGGTCATATGGTATCATATACTTAACCTTTTGAGGAACTGCCAGAGTTCCAAAGTGGCTGCATCATTTTTCATTCCCACTATCAGTGTATGAGAGTTTCAATTTCTGTACATTCTCATGAGCATTTGTTATTATCTGTCATTTGGATTAAAGTAAAAGTATAGGAAAAGATATATCATACTAAAACAAAAGGAAAGCTGAATGCTATATTAATATAAGGCCAAGTAGAGTTCAAAGTAAAGAATATTACTAGCAATAAGCAAAGGCCATTTAACAATGATTAAGGGTGTCAGTTCCTCAAAAGGACATAAAAATCCTAAATGTTTCTGTACCTAAGAGCAGAACTTCAAAATACCTGGAGCAACAATGGATAGAAATGCAAGGAGAAATACACAAATCAATAAGTCGGCCATAGAAATGTAGAAAAAGAAGACCAAGTTAATCTCAAAATAAGCATAATAAAAGAAATAACAAATACTACAGTGGAAACCTATGAAATAGAAAAGAAATAGAGAACCTTAGTGAAATCACAAGCTGGTTCTTTGAAGAGAGCAATAAAGTTGATAAGCCTCTAGTCAGAATGATAAGGAAAAAAGAACACACAAATTTCCAATATCAGGCATGACAGAAATGTTACTCTTGAATTTTACAAATATTAAAAGGCTAATAAATACATTTATAAACAACTTTATGTCAATACATTCAACAATTTAGATAAAACAGACAAATTCCTTGAAAGACACAAACTGTCAAAGCTTCTTCAAGAAGAAATGAATAATCCAAGTAGTCCTATATCTATTAAAGAAATTGAATTTGTAGTCAAAAACCTTCCCAGGCGCAGATAATTTTACTGGTTGATTCTACTAAACATTCAATAAATAAATAATACAAATTCTACACAAACTCTTCCATAAAAATTGAAAAAGGACAAGTACTTTTCAACTCATTCTATGAAGCCAGCATTATCCTGGTACCAAAATCCAGACACAGATAATACAAAAAAATACAACTATAGACACACCAATATCCCTTAAGAACACACATTTTAAAAATTATTAACAAAAGGTCAGCAAATCAAATTTAAGAATTTATAAAAAACAGTGATACATCCTGAGCAAGTACAGTTTATTCTAGGAATGCAAAAATATTTTAATATACAGCAGTCAATTAACATAAATCACTATATTAACTAGAAAGAAAAAATCATACGATCATCTCAATAGACTGAGAAAAAGCATTTGACAAAATTTCACACCCATTTTTGATGGAAAAGAAAACACTCAGCAAACTAGGAATAGAACTTCCTCAGTTTGGTAAAGGCACCTACAAAAAGCCTGTAGCTAGCTAATGTCATACTCAAAGGTGAGATACTGGAAAAGAACACACTTTCCCCTATGATTAAGAAAAATGCAAGGTTTCTGGCTTTCTCTACATTAATTAATATTGTACCGGATGTTCTAACCAGTGAAATAAAGCAATAAATAAATAAAAGACATTTAGGCTGGAAAGAAAGATATAAAATGGCCTTTATTCATAGATGACATGATTATGTAGAAAAATTCCATGTAGTCTACAAAAAGTACTAGGACTAAAAAGTGAGTTTAGCAAGGTTGCAGGATAGAGTATCAATATGCAAAAGTCAATTGTATTTCCATAGATTCACAATGAACAGTTGGAAATTGAAATTACAAAATCAATACCATTTACAGCAATATGAAGAATATGATATACACTTAGGGATAAATTTGACAAAATATATAGAAGACTTCTACAAAATATTACTGAAAGAAATTTTTGAAGTCCTAAATAAATGACGAGCTATATTATGTTAATGGGTTGGAAGACTCCGTAATGTTAAGATGTTATTTTCTCCCAGATTAATCTACATATTCAGCACAGTCCCAATCCAAATCCTAGCTTGTTTTTGGTAGGAATTCACAGGCTAGGTCTAAAATTAAGATAGAAATGCAAAGATGCAGTACTAATCCAAACACTGTTAAAAAAGAAGAATAAATTTGGGATTAACATTATCTAATTTCAAGGCTTATGTAAAGCTACCATAATCAGTACATTGTGGGTTTCTTCTCAATATAGACAAATAGATTGATGGAACAGATCTAAAGAGTCAGAAATAGAGCCTCACATGGGTGGAAAACTGATTTTTGACAAAGGTGCAAGGACAAAGGGTAATTTTTTCAATATGATGAAACAATTAGATATCACATGCAAAAAATGAACTTTGGCTGGTAGCCTGCACCATATACAATATTTAACTCACAATGGATGAGTTAAATTTTATACTTACCTATAAGTATAAAACTTTTAGAAGAAAACATAAGAGAAAATCTTTGTTAGTTTGGGTTATACAAAGATCTCCTAGCCACACCAAAAACACAATTAAAAATAGAAAAATGGATAAATTTGACTTCATGAAAATTAAACTCTGTGCTTCTGTGGACATTGTTAAGAGAATGGAAAGAAAAGCCACAAGCTGTGAGAAAATATCTGCAAATATTATATCTGATAAAAGATTTGCATCCAGAATATATAAACAACTCTCAAAACAATATGAAAACAATGCAATTACAAAGTAGGCAAATAATTTAAATGAACATTTCAAAGAAGCTATATAAATGACAAATTAGCACATGAAAAGATATCTAACACCATTAGTTCTTTAAAAACGTAAATTAAGATTAAATTAGGATGTCTACAATTAAAAAGATGGCCCATATCACTGGTTGGTTAGCATGTGGAACAAATGGAACTTGGAAATCATATATTCAAGAAAAGACTTGGACATGAGTGTTCATAGCAACTTTATCTGTAAAGTTCCTAACTGGGAACAACTCACATGTCTGTCAACAGATAAATGGATAAATAAATTGTGGTATGTACACATAATGGAATACTATTTGGGAATAAAAAGGAATGAACTATTGATAATACATAACAATGTGGATGAATCTCCAAATAATTATGGTGAGTAAAAGAATCTAAGCAAAGAGAAATGCATAATGTATTATTCAATTTATAGAAAATTTTAGAAAATGCAAACTACATTGTCAGAAAGCAGATCAGTGGTTGCCTGGGGACAGGGTAATGGCTTCACCAATGTATACATATGTCAATTGTATCACATTTTACACTTTAAATATATGCATGTATATCCATTACACCTCAATAAAACTGTTTTTTAAAAAGATAACTCCTAGAACTCTGCACCTTAGTGAAAGTTTTACTCTATGTTGATTATACCTCAATAGAACTAATTTATAAAATAGAAATATTCCAGTTAACTAAAATTCCATGTTATTTTTTCCAGACTGTGTAACTGCAATAAAATTTTAAGAGCTCTGTAAATGTTTTTTATTTTTATGCATATACAATTGTTGTACCTATTTATGGGGCACACATAATATTTTCATACAAGCATGCAATTCATAATGATCAAATCTGGGTTATTAGGATATTCATTGCCTCAAACATTTATCCTTTCCTTGTGTTGCGAGCATTCCAAATCTTCTCTTCTAGCTATTTTGAAATATATAATAAATTATTGTTAACTGTTACTAAAAATTTTTTGAGACAGGGTCTGTCACCCAGGATGGAGTTCAGTGGCACAATCATAGCTCACTGCAGCCTCAAACTCCTGGACTCAAGTGATTCCCCCAATCTCAGCCTCCTGAGTAGCTAGGACTACCCGTGCATGCCCTCATGCCCAGCTAATTTAAAGAAAACATGTTTTTAAATCTTTCATAGAGACAGGGTCTCACTATGTTGCCGGGGCTGGTCTTGAACTCCTGGCTTCAAGTGATCCTCCCACCTTGGCCTTCCAAAGTGCTGGGATTATAAGCATGAGCCACCATGACCAGCCATACATGTTTTTTAAATGAATAAGCATTGGGAACATATGGGAGAAATCACTGGATGAAGTGCCTTACCTTGAAGAATAAGTAGGATTTTGACAACCAGAGAGGAGGAGCAGGCCATGGAGTGGCATTCCAGGCAAAGCCAATGGGTGAACAGATTTGGGAGCCACTAGAATATGAACTTGGCTGTAAGGTAGTTGAGCAATAGCAGTGAGAGTAGGTTGGTCATGAGAGCTAAGTTCGGTGAGACGGGGAAGGATTGGAGTGTAGAAGGTTTTGAATCCCAAGCTAAGGAGTTTAAGTTTTAACTGAAGGTTGAAAAGGAAGCAGGTATTTTGTAAACACTGATCTGGAGACAATATTTGGGATCAGCTGGCGAATATAAAGTTAGATATAGATTTACATCAGGTTTCCTAGGAAGAGTATGAAAATGAATATGTTTATACTAGATAATAAATAAAATTTTCTAAACCGCATAGCATATGCATCTAGTAGGATAATTCACACCACACTTTGCTTGGTTACACCCTTTTCTCTTTTCCATCTGTGCTCAAAAGCATAAACATTTGCCTAGATGACTAGTCACAGCTCATGCAAAGAACACGGAATTTCACAGATGGTGCTTCATTAATTAGTTTGCAACTAATAGTTTTCTTAACAAGATTGCTGTCTTTTTATAAATGCAGGACTACTAGTTATATGGCAGCTTTATATTTTAGCAAATGGCAATTGTGGGGAAAGTAACAGTTACCTCAGGTTACAATTTTATCCATTGTAATATTTGTTACAACATTTGAATTAGTGTCTAGAGCTGTGGTGATGCTGACATACCTTACGGTTTGAGAACCACTTTGCTAGATGGCGTCTAAGAGCACCCTCCCCACTAAATTCCTCAAAAGATGCAAATGAATGAAGCTTCCTCAAGAAGAAATAGATAACCTAAATAGCCTTATATCTATTATCTGCCTATTAATACTCCAGTGGGAGATATCCAATACAGCGCCAACAGGAGCTGCTCCAGGATCCATAAGACAGAGGGTTTTAAACCAAATGATCCAGGCCACCTTTTGGGGCTTCCATAAAACACTTGTGAACAGATGAAGAGAGAGAAAACATCATAATATAAATTATTATGTATTAGACGCCTAATTTTTCTGGTGACAACCTCGCAAAGGGTAGGTAACTTGACTAAAGTTACACAGATAGTAAAGGCATAGTGGGAATCTCAGCATCTTGGCGTGCTGTCTTCTTTCAACCTGTTGAGAAAAGATCAACCATGCTAAAAGCGGAAGATGAGGTGGCAGCTCCCCACACGTCTGATAAACATTGAGATATCACAGGGAATACATGGTTCACAAATGATCCAATGTCTCCCATCAGAATGGGTCCTGGTAGTGCCACAAGTTCTATGAGCCACAGTGTGCTTTCACTGATCCTTTCAGCAGCCTGTGGGACTAGCAGCCCAGCAATCTGAATCCCCATCTTACTGATGAGAAAAACAAACATCAGAGAGATAAAATGATCCACTCACAGTCACACAACTGGTAAGAGACAGACTGGGGACTTAAATACAGATCTTCTGTTCCCGACCATACCAGTACATTCACTTTCCCGGCCATACACAGCCTGTTAATAATATAGAGACCAACGGAAAGGCAAAGCTGAATTAATTAAACTTGCCAGTAAAGGGAGAACATTAATTGGAAACACAGTCACCTCCAGCAGCACTGAACACCTCTTAGACACATTCAGCGTGTCCATCACTTGAAGCAGGAGAAGATCCTGACTGGCACAGATAGAAATGTGCCGCATTAATATTCTCTGTATTCTGACCTGTCTGAGCTTACAGCAGGCTTATTTTGATTTTATAGTCCCTAATAGGGTTTCAACTGGAAAAAAATTTCTCCAGGACTTTGATTGAAAATAACACGTGTTGTTAGTACTGTACTCTTTTTGATACTGATTCCTCAGAACAAGGCTCCTTGCTTTTATATCCTTGAAGCTCATGCAAGCAGCTCTTCCCGGTGTACAGTGACATTCACCAGCAGATGCAGGCGAAGGGACAGAGCTGAGAAAATCTGAGATGTCTGGGACACTGTCTAAGAGGTCCACTATTAGCATGAAATTTGAAGTAATAGCCTTCTGTTTTTCCTACCTTTAAAATAGCCATGTAAATTGACTGCAAAGCACATCTGAATTTGTTTTAAAATAAAAATAATCTGGTCGTGGTATCGTCACATAAAGCAGCTGTTCCAGAACAAAGGTGTGTATTTTAGCCAGCAGTTTCCCCAGTAGTCCCCACACTTAGTCTCTTCTCAGCTCTAGGTGGAATAATTAATTGGGTGAAGCTTGCTTTGTTTTGTGCCTTCCTCTCCTTGCCTGCCCCTGTGACTTCCCCAGCCCTCCTTTCCCCTGCACTGGGCTCAGGGTGCTCCCCCACCCGGCACAGCAGCATCTCCTGTTCCAGAGCCTGTCTCCTCTCACCAACATGTGTCAATTCTGTCTCTCCTCATGATTATGCCAAATCACCATCTAATTCTCCCTCCTAAGTAAAAGACTTGTATTTTCACATGGGGTTTCAGGCAATGTGGCAGAATTATATGTGAGATATTTTGAGGCAAGACAAACCTTGCGGCATCGCTCAACTCACTTCATGACACCAACTGCCTTGACAGGGATACTGCTCTTGCAAATTCCAAAGTCAGTGGAGCATTTGGTGATGTTATCGTAGCAGAAAGCCATAATGTTTTCGATCCTATTTATTCAAAATTGCTTTTCCAGGCTTTCACCACAGGGCTGCCTTTAGAGCTGTACTGGCTAGGGTTTAATTTCCAAATCTGATGGGGGGGATATGACAACAATGACAGGGGAATTGTAAGAAAGGTGGATCTGGTTCATATTGGTCTCCATGTTCCTAGGAGACCAGAAAATAATGGCTATAGTACTTGATTTACCCTTTGAGAAAACCATTGCTTACTGAGGTTTGAATCTGCTTCTACTATGTCCTGTTAAAACTCTCAGGACCTACTCTCCCTTGAGAAAAAGTGTTAATTACATTTTCAAAGCTGTAAACTCAACACAATGTTCTTGGAAGACAGTGGGAGGATGCGTAAGTGTTTGGAGACGCTTTCTGCTCTGGCTTTGCTCATGCATCCATTTCTGCCCACGTGGTGCCACACAGATTATACCTTTGGGGTTCTGTGGGGTGCTTTCTTTGTGTATCCGTGTGCACACACGAGCACATGTAGGTGTATGTATGGAGAGGGAGATCATATTCTTTTTTGTTGTTGTTGTTTGCAAGTTAATCTGAAGATTCTGAAAGTTGCTATGTAGATGACACTTGGGAAATAAAAATCTTTGATTTGCTTTTAATATAGTAATATAATCAGGGGGCCTCAATCTGCCACATAGAATAGACATACTTTTGTGGTGCTAGCAGAGCCCATGCACTGTCTTGGAAATATCTGTTTCCTATCTATAGACACTGTTTCATCATGTCCCTGCTGCTCTCCCTCCAGCCACAGCTAATGGGACCAGGAGTAGCAAATTCATTGTCCAGGAGTAGCAAATTCAAATCATTCCTTGCCTCTTCCCAGGTTGCTGGTAATCCTTGGTATTCCTCAGCTTGCAGCTGTATCGCTCCAGTCTCTGCGTCTGTCACAGACACACAGCCTTTTCTCCTGTGTCTGTATGTGTCCTCTCTCTCTCTCTCTCTTTTTTTTAAAGACAAGTCTCACTGTTGCTCAGCACTAACCTGATTCTGCTGCATGGTGGCGTCCACTAGAACTGAAAGGCAGAGGTGAGTCAGGGTGGCCTGGAGAGGAGTTGAAGAACGTTGCTTTTAGCATCTCTCTACTGATTTGGAAGTTTGACAATCTCTCTGTGTCTTCTTAGTAGTTTTTCTTAATATTTAAGAGGTATACTCAATTTGAATCTACATTTAATATTTCCATCTTCTTCCTGCATAATTCAAAACCCTCCAATTGTAGGTGCTGACTGTTACATGCCCAGGGCTTTAATTTCACCTTGTTTCTGTATCCCACAAAGCAGTCACTTGTCACTGTTATTGCTAATGATGGTTTAGATTTACCTATATGATTACCAATGTCTTTGTTCACTGTCCTTCTTGAGACTAGTCATATCTTGTATCAGTCTATTCTCAGGCTGCTAATAAAGATATACCCGAGACTGGGTAATTTATAAAGGAAACAGGTTCAATTGACTCACAGATCCACAAGGCTGGGAAGGCCTCACAATCATGGTGGAAGACAAAGGAGGAGCAAAATCACGTCTTACATGGTGGCAGCAAGAGGGCATGTGCAGGGAAGCTCACCCTCATAAAACCATCAGATCTCGTGAGACTTATTCATTATCATGAGATCAACATGGGAAAAACCCACCCCCATGATTCAATTACCTCCCACCAGGTCCCTCCCACAACACGTGCAGATTATTACAATTAGAGGTGAAATTTGAGTGGGGACACAGAAGCAAACCATATCATATCTTATTATGAATTCTCAGGGAGATTTATCCTACATTTGGTATGTGATCTATGGACAAATAAAAAGGCAGGTTTTCCATATGACAGATACCAAATGTTTTCTCTTTCTGTAACATACAAGTTGCTTTATCTATTTCATCTATTTTATTATTCAATATATTTGTGTCTTTACTGCCTTTTTGTCTATGAAATTTGTCAGATTCCAAAAGCATCCTTATTGATACACTATCTCACAGCATTTTTATTTGGGTAGTAAATAAAATTATGTGTGTTCACATGTAAAACCTTTAGCTCAGGGCTTTTGTGCTTAATCCTCTCTTCTCTTCCCTCATAATGGCCCAAGCTTTTGATGACCTCCTATTCTATAGTGTCATGTTTCAAAATCCAGAGAAATACTTTCTTACCTTAACAGAGTTTTACTCGGGGGATCCCACAGTCTGAAATCAAAGTATCAGCAGGGCTGTGCTCCCTCTGAAGGCTCTAGAGGGGAATCTTTTTTCACCTCTTCCCAGGTTGCTGGCAATTCTTAGTGTTCCTTATCCTATAGCTGTATCACTCCAGTCTCTGCCTCTGTCATCAGATGGCTCCCTCCCCTCTGTGTCTGTATGTGTCCTCTCTTCTTCTCCTACTTTTTTTTTGTTTATGTTTTTAGAGACAAGGTCTCATTCTGTCACCCAGGCTGGAGTGCAGTGGTGTGATCACAGGTCATTGCAGCTCAAACTCCTGGGCTCAAGCAATCCTCCCACCTCAGCCTCCCACGTAGCTGGGACTACAGGTGCATGCCACCATAAGAACACCGGTCATTGGATTTAGGGCCCGCTCTACCTCAGTATGGCCTCGTCTTGATTTAAGTAATTATATCCGCAAAGACGCTATTTCCACATACGGTTATATTCAGAGGTTCCAGGTAAACATGAATATTTGGGGGACACTATTCATTCCACCACGGGGGCTGGTGTGTGCAGGGGTGTGGTGGTCTCATTGTCTGAAGGAAGTCCATCACTCCCCATCACTTTTAATGAGGTCAGTAATCCCCGAAAGGGGATTTTAAGGAAACTTTGGGAGCAAAAGATCTTAGTAGATGTTGTAGCGTAGAATGCTGCTCTTGGCATAGTGAGCCTTGATGGAAAAAGTATTTCAATAAAAGAGACTGAAGTTCGTTTGTGAAAATTGGAAAGGTACTGGCTGTACACCCTGCAGAGCCCGGAAAAATGAACCTCCTCCTCACCCTCTTTTTTTCTGTTCTTGGTAAACAGCTCTGACTCAAAGGAAGAATACGCTGCCAGCCAGGGACCATGTTTACACCGAAGCCCACATGGGAATGACAAAAACCTGCTGGGAGGCTTTTGTGGGTTGTTTTTAAACTGTGTTAATAATAAGGGCTATTATACATATGACAGAATTACTGTAGAATTGGGGCCTATTGCCTTGGTCTGTGTTGAACATACAGGCTCAAAGTTTTGGAGCAGGGATGGCTAGTAAGCGAAGGGATGTTACCAGGCAGAGCAGAAGGGATTGTCTTGGGAAGAATATTTAAGTGACATTTATTCATTCAACAAACACCTACTGAAGGCCTACCCACTGTGTGGTGGGCACTGTATTAGACTGTGTATCTCTCCTTCATTATAACTCATATATCATATATAGGCATAATAGTTTATGGTTATTTACTCAAAAAATGTGAGTAAGCTCATGTGAGGATAATGTAGCAAAGCTTTGAGCTCTGAGTTAACTAAAGCATGGGAAGTTGATATGAAATAACGAGGCATCGTGCCTGGAGTGAAATGGAACATGTCAGGGTTTGTGTGAGGCTCAGACTCAGACAAGATCAGGATGAAGTCTAGGAAAGATGGTATTTAAATCTGCTAATCTAAGATGATTCCTTAGCCAGGGTCACATCAGGTGTTGTGGAAAGATCAAGAGAAAAGAAACAGTACGCTTTGTCAGATATTCAGGAATAGGTGTTACTTATTGGGTTTATGTAAAAAACAACTGATAAAAGGACAAAAGTTGAAACATCTTCCACTAAGACAGTTTTACACATTAATCTCAATAGTTGTGCTTCTGAACGAGTTGCCAGGTAACATGGATGTTTCTTTCATCTCAAAAATGTCTTCTTAGACAAAAGGCCAGGGAAGCTCACAAAGGCCAGGGGGTTTCCTTCTCTTCATAGGTACCCAGTAGAATCTACTCATTTGGCCATGTTTTTGGGGTGACCACAGGAGCGAAGCACCAGCTGATTGGAAAGTCATGATGTTTTGGGACCAGAAGAGCTTGCACAGAACGTTTCATCTTTCCCCTTCATTTTTCAGCTAAGGAAAATACCCAGAATGCCAAAAGGTCTGGCTCAAGACCACTGGTGGCCAGGGGAACCAGGTTTTCTAAGCCATGTCTGATACAAGCCCATTTTGCCACTTCTGTGCCCTCACCACTGGGCACATCCTGGGATGGAATCGCTACAGCCTGGCCTGGGCCCCTTGTACTTTTGGAAGGGCCTTTTGCCTCCTGGTTTGGGATTGTTCTGAAGCGTGATAATGAATCAGGGAGCAAGTAGGACAATGAAAAGAGGAAGGATCCATGTAAAGTAAAAGGAGCATTTAAAAGAATTTCAAGGCAATGACATTTGTCCTAATCCCTAGGTGGTATAAACAACCAAAATAAGAATTCTAAGAGTTCACTTCTAAACACATAAAAAGTTAAACTTCAGGCCGCACAGGGCATCAGTCCTGTAATCCCAGCACTTTGAGGGGCTGAGGCGGATGGATCACTTGAGATCAGGAGTTCAAGACTGGCCTGGCCAACATGGTAAAACTCCGTCTCTACTAAAAATACAAAACTTAGCCAGGCATGGTAGCAGGCACCTGTAATCACAGTTGCTTGGGAGGCTGAGGCATGAGACTCGCTCGAACCCAGGAAGAGGAGGTTGCAGCGAGCTGAGATTATGCCACTGCACTCCAGCCTGGGTGACAGAGTGAGACTCCGTCTCAAAAAAAAAAAAAAAAAAAAGAAAGAAAGAAAGTTAAGCTTCAAACTGGGCACAGTAGCTCACTCCTGTAATCTCAGCACTTTGGGAGCCTGAGGCGGGTGGATCACCTGAGGTCAGGAGTTGGAGACCAGCCTGGGTAACATGGTGAAACTCTGTCTCTACCCCCCAAAATACAAAGATTAACCAGGCATGGTGGCACATGCCTTTAGTCCCTTCCCACTCAGATGACTGGGGTGGGAAGATCACCTGATCCTGGGAGGTTGAGGCTGCAGTGAGCCATGGTCATGCCACTACATTCAGCCTGGGTGACAGGGGGAGACCCTGTCTCAAAAAACAAAAAACAAAGTTAAACTTCAAGTAATAGAATTCTTAGAATAGAACAAAACGGAATTGGATTTTCTAGTTAAGGAAGGATGAACAAGAAAATTATGTCACCTGTAAAAGCTGACATTTCTAACATGTATTATTAGTTCACTCTTTCTATTAGTGAGTAGAAGAGTGAATATGTAGTTAAATATTTATTTGATAAACGTGCCTCTTTTAGGACCTTGGGGTGGTCATTCTAGTAAAAAGAATAACCATACAGAACAGTGAATATAGAAATACTGGTTTTAATGTAGATTGCAATAATCACTTGTGTTCCTTTAAAAATGCCTTTTGGTTAAAGTCATCTTATCAGTTTGTTTTGCTATAATTTCAAACAACTCCCTCCACCTAATCCATTTTCTGTATTTGTTTTTTCTAGCATGGCTATAAAGAAATACCTGAGACTGGGTAATTTATTTTAAAAAAGAGGTTTAATTGGCTCACAGTTCCACAGGCTGTACAGGAAGCATGATGCTGGCATCTGCTTGGCTCCGGGGGAGGCCTCAGGAAACTTACAATCATGGCGGACGGGGAAGCAGTCACATCTTACATGGCTGGAGCAGAAGCAAGAGAGAGAGCTGGGTGGTGCCACACACTTTTAAAACAACCAGATCTCATGATCACTCACTCACTCACTATCATGAGAACAGCACCCAGGGGATGGTGCTAAACCATTCATGAGGGATCTGCCCTGTGATCCAGTTACCTCCCACCAGGCACCTCCCCCAACACTGGGGATTACAATTTCACATGAGATTTTGTGAGAACACAGATCCAAAACCAAAATCCCCTAAACCAAACCAAACCAAAACAAAATAAAAAACCAAATCTAGTTTGAAGCACTTATAGAAGTCAAACGCAAATACTAAAAAACAAAGAAATCAACAAACAAAACAAACCTGAATGTCAAAGATATTTGAATTCCAGTGAACCTATTTCAAGTTGTAATAAACATGATAAAACTCCAACACAACAAAACGATTTGGACAGTTCTGAGAATTTTGCGTAGGTGTTATGGTCAAAATCTATGAATGTAAGTGATAGCAATGGAGGACCTCCTAGATCAACCTAAAATTCCATGATTCAGTATTTTTGTCTTTTAAAAACCATTATTTTGTCTATAAGGTATAACTGGCCCATAAGGTTGCTCTTTTTCAAGGAAAAATTAGAAACAGATTTGATTCAATACCAACAGTTAATTCAATTCCATTCACTTCTTTGCAGTCCAGTATAAGCATATATGTAATATTTTAAGTCTTCTACATGAACATGTGTATGCATATACCCTTAAGACAAAGTGAGAAAACTTTTTATAAAACTTACATTACTTTTTATGACCACAGCTCTGGAGACTAGGAGATACAAAATCCAAACAAAATCTCAAAATCAAGGTAGGAGACTGGGCTTTTCTTTCAAAGGAGAATGGGAGTGTGCTCCCTAAAATAATTACTCCAAGTGTTCTAAGAAAGTAATACATATTTGGGGCTGGGCATAGTGGCTCACACCTGTAATCCCAGCACTTTTGGAGGCTGAGGCAGGTGGATTGCTCGAGGTCAGGAGTTTGGGACCAGCCTGGTCAACATAGTAAAACCCCATCTTTACTAAAAATACAAAATATGTATGGTGGCATGCACCTGTAGTCCCAGCTACTAGGGAGGCTGAGGCAGGAGAATCGCTTGAGCCTGGGAGGCAGAGGTTGCAGTGAGCTGAGATCGTGCCACTGCATTCCAGCCTGGGTGACAAAGTTAGACTCTGTCTCAAAAAAAAAAAAAAAAAGTAATGTCTATTTTAATGTGAAATAGTCTGGAATTAACTCTTTTTTGCCTACCTGTGTGTCTGTTTGATATTCAGGGGTTAATAATTTTGTATCAGTTAATCATTTCCACACATTTTAGATACCCTCTGCATAAAATAAATACAGATGAGAAAACTGAGGTCATGTAACCAGCCCAAGGGCACATAGCTCAGGTAGAAGACTCTGCTGCAGTGAGGTCCTCCCACCCCAAAGTCAGCTGTTACTCATTGACATTTTGCCAAATCCGTGACATTATTAGTTACAAACTAGTGATATTTCACATTATTAGTTACAAACTAGTGATATTTCACTTTACTCAGGAAAGCCGTTGGGTGTGCTTTATTTCCCACAGTGTAGTGTGAAGATCACCTGAATGAGAATCTTCCTGGGGTGAGAGTGTGATACCGTTTGGATATTTATCCCTTCCAAATCTCATGTTGTAATTTGAGCCCCAGGGTGAGAGGTGGGACCTGGTGGGATGTGTTTGGGTCATGCAGGTGGATCCCTCATGATCAACTTAGTGTCCCCCTCTACAGTAATGAGTTGTTCTATGAATTCACTTGAGATCTGATTGTTAAAAAGAGCCTGGCGTCTCCTTCCCGGCTCCGTCTTGTTTCTCTCTCATCATGTGATCTGCACACATCAGCTGCCCTTCCCATTTCACCATGAGTGGAAGCTTCCTGAAGCCCTCACCAAAAGCAGACACAGGCACCATGCTTTTTACAATCTGCAGAGCCATAAGCCAAATAAACCTCTTTTCTTTTTTTTCTTTTTTGAGACGGAGTCTCACTCTGCATGATCTCAGCTCACTGCAACCTCTGCCTCCCGGGTTCAAGCAATTCTTATGCCTCAGCCTCCCGAGTAGCTGGGATTACGGGTGCACGCCACCATGCCCAGCTAATTTAGTAGAAACAGGGTTTTACCATGTTGGCCAGGCTGGTCTCGAACGCCTGACCTCAAGTGATCCGCCTGCCTTGGCCTCCCAAAATGCTGGCATTACAGGTGTGAGCCACTGCGCCTGGCCTTCCTTTCTTTGTGAATTACTCAGCCTCTGGTATTCCTTTGTAGGAATGTAAAACAGACTAAGACAGGGTGTTAAAAACACAAATTCCTGAGGCCCATACCCAGCCCTATTGAATCAGATCCTGAAGAAGGGTCCCAGGAATAAATATTTTAGACACACTCTGTAGTTGATTTTTTTTTTTTAAGAGACAGGGTCACCCAAGTTGGAATACAGTGGTGCAATCATCATACTCACTGTAACTTCACACTCCTGGGCTCAAGCGATCCTCACACCTCAACCTCCCAAGTAGCTGGGACTGCAGGCATGCACCACCATGCTCTGCTAAATTTTTTTATTATTTTTTTATAGAGACGGGATCTCCCTTTATTGCCCAGGCTGGTCTTAAACTCCTAGCTCCAAGTGATCCTCCCACCTTGGCCTCCCAAAGTGCTGGGATTACAGGCATGAGCCACTGCACCTGGCTGTAGTTGATTTTTACGCTTATTAAGATGTTGGAACTGTTTAAAGAAGGAACATTGACTCATAGCTGAGTAATCACCATGGCAACTAAAGAACCCAACACCTGAACCACATTCCAAATCATTTTATGTGTACCATCTTCTACTTTAAATGATAGATTAGAGAGAAAAAAAACTATAAAGATCTGGTCAGAAAGTCATAATTTATTCATTAACACAACCTCAGGTCCAGTAGCAGCCTGACATGACAACTTTTCTATCTCAGTTATGATCCCTTCCAGACAAGAGTGATGAGGTCATAGATCTCCTTCAACAGACCAGAGATGTGCTTGTCCCAAAGTGGCCTCATCGGGGACACTCTGTCATTCTGCCAGCCTTGCCAATGTGAGCTACGTGGGGTGACCCCGCTAAGGGAACTGCTGCGAGCTAATTTTATCCCAGTCCCTCACCCCATCAAGCACAAGGATCTATGAATCAGACAGCAAATCTGAGAAAGAAAAAAAAAAGGCATTCGGAATAATTTTAGGAAGAGGGATGGTATACTTTTAGAACTCCAATATCATGAGAAAGAAGGAGAAAGAGAGAGAATGTGAATTTTCCATCTTCTATTTTCTGAGACTGTCTGCAATTTGCTCTTGATAACTCAGTTTGGAATAAAGCTCAGGTGACGGGCCTTCTGTTGCCATGGTAATTACTCAGCTGTGTGCAGCAGCCTCACGTGTCTCTAGTTTTCCTACAGAAGTACACTCAAGGTCAGCAGAGGATACGAAATGCTCATCCTAGGCTCCTGGGAACAGAGTTGTACTCTGCCCGGCACATGACCAACATTTCTTTAAAATGTATTCCATCCCTTAAAATATTAGTGATTGTTTTTTAACATAAAATGAGGTAAATTTTAACTCTGGTGCGCAGAAAATATAATTTCATTTTTACATAACTTTTGATTCTTCCCTTTATTCCAGTGGGATAATGGGGAGTTAAGTCAGTCGTTAGCAATCACTTTGCTTTTTTTTTTTTTTTTTTTTTTTTTTTTGAGACAGGATCTCACTTTGTCACCAGGCTGGAGTGCAGTGGCATAATTTCAGCTCACTGCAACCTCCACCTCCCAGGCTCAATAAATCCTCTTACTTCAGCTTCCTGAGTAGCTGGGACTTCAGGCATGTGCCACCGTGCCTGGCTAATTTTTAATTTTTTTTTTGTAGAGATGGGGTCTCACTATATTGCCCAGATTGGTCTCAAACTCCTGGGCTCAAGTGATCCTCCACCTCAGCCTCCCAAAGTGCTGAGATTCCAGGTGTGAGCCACCGCACTCGGCTCACCCTACTTTCTCAGAGCTGTGTGAAGGTTTGGCAGGGGAGATGGGTTACACACTGACAAGCTTTTTGGAGAGACAGCCTGGGTACACGGATGCCCACTGAGACGGCTCTCCTTTCTGTACAGGCAGCCATATTTGGTCCTGTGCCTCTCTCTGCTGCTCTGCTCCCTCTTGGGGTGTGCACTCCCTGAGATGTTGTTTCTGGTCCTCTCTGAATAGAGGCATCAATGAGGCATCCCCACTCACGGGTCTTGAGGTTTCCCTGGGGTTCTGTCCATGAAACATAAATGTCGCTCTCCAGGACTCACCAAACTCTGCTTTTGTCACTTTCCTTCAACCCCCTCAAATATTTTTTTACTATGTAGGTAGAAGGAAAATCCTCTCTCATGTTTCTCCCAAGCATTTTGTCTACACCCTATCCTTTCTGTTGCTCGGAGGACTAGAGTTTTAGAAACTCAGAAAGACTTTCTCTATTTTCTGGTCTGCTTTATTTCTCCCCTGAGACATTCACTTATTTATTGAGCATCTACTAAACGCTAAATACTCTTATAGGTTAGGGAGATACAGCAGTGGACAAAATACACAAAAATCCTTGTGATTATAGGATTTATATTCTAGGAGGGAGACAGATAACCATCCATAAATGTGATAATAAGTAAAGCAGAGAGTGCACTAGCAGAGAAGGCAAGCTAGGGTACATGCTAAGATACATACTAGGGTACATGATAGGGAAAAACAGCTCAGGAGCATGCAGAGGGAGCTTGAGTTGCAATTTTAAATACAGAGTCTAAGGCAGGTCTCATGAGAAGACATTCTAGCACAGACTTACAGAAGGTGGAGGGAGTCAGCTAAGTGGATATCTTAGCAGAGGGAACAGCTGAAGCAAATGCCCTAAGACAAGAGCATGCTTTGGAGCTTGGGTTTCTTCTAGGAGTAACAAGCAGAACAGAATGGCTGGAGTTGAGTGAAGGGGAGAGTGGTACAAGATGATGTCAGAGATGCGTGTGGGGGCAGGTGTTTGATAGTGTGTGCATGAGTGTTCGATAGTGTGTGTATGAGTGTGTGAGAGTATGTGTGTGAGAGTGTGTGTGCGAGTGTGTGAGAGTGTGTGTGTGGGTGTGTGAGACTGTGTGTGTGTGGGTGGGGGTGGGTATTGACAAATCATTAGGGTCTTGTAAGCCACCGTTAGGACTTTGATTATTTTCTGAGTTGAGATGGGGAAGCACTGGAGAGTTTTGATTAGGAACATCATCTGACTCAGGTTTTAAAAGGATCACTCTGGGCCAGGCGCGGTGGCTTACACCTGTAAACCCAGCACTTTGGGAGGCTGAGGTGGGCGAATCACGAGGTCAGGAGTTCGAGACCAGCCTGATCAACATGGTGAAATCCTGTGTCTTCTAAAAATACAAAAATTAGCCGGGCGTGGTGGCATGCGCCTGTAATCCCAGTTACTTGGGAAGCTGCGGCAGGAGAATCGCTTGAATCCAAGGGGCGGAGGTTGCTGTGAGCCAAGATCATGCCACTGCCTTCCAGCTTGGATGACAGAGCCAGACTCCGTCTCAAAAAAAAAAAAAAAAAAAAAAAACGGATCACTCTGGCTGCTGTGATGAGAATAGACCGTAAGGGAGAAGAGTGGAAATAAGGAGATGTCAAAGATAAGACCAGATCAAACTAAAACTTTTAAAAGCTTACTGTCATAAAATAAGAAAAATTACAGATTGCAAGGCAGGAGACTTGGAACCAGATGGCAAGAAGCTGGCCTTATGGCAGAGAGCACAGTTTGTAAAGCATAAGAAAAGAGGTATTTTGATCTTTCGTGTGATTGGCCGTTGTACATTATCATTCTTTTTAGGACAAACAAAGCTCTTTACACCGATTTGTCTATAGTTGATTGGTTTAATTTCAATGAATCATGCTGACAAGGATGTAAAGGTGAGGTTTTGTGTTTATAACTAAAGGAAGGGTTTAGGGTAATCAGAATGATTTGTTTTGGCTATGCGGCTGCGGGTGGTTGGCCTTGGGGTACATAAAAGGTGGCCTCTGTTTTTATTTTTCTTAACCAGAAACAAGTCAGAAAACTGTTGCAGCAAATCAGATGAGAGAGGGATCTGGAAGTGGTAAGAAGTGGCCGGATGCCAAGGTTAAGGGTGATAACTCTCCTCTGCCTGTTTTTTGTTTATGTTGGTGAAGGTTCTTCTTTTGCCTACTGCTAGAGTCAGTTGTCACAAACCCAGGTTTTATAACATGTGACATGTTTTCCAGGAGCTCTGCTTCATGACAAGCAGAGCACCCTTCAGGGATAATGCAGACAATAGTTTGTGCAATAGCCCTTCCTGGTAACATGAGTCATTTAAAAAATGGCTATCTAGTAACTCGATTTTGCAGATGGCCTCAATTTGATCCAGATAATCTATGCTTTATTAAATCCTGGAGTATATGTCCCATCACATGCTGCACCAATTAAGCACTTAAAAAATTTTACTTCTAAGTTCTGTAGCCATTTGTCTCTCCTAACTGTTACATGAGTCCAGCTTGTATGTCTCAGAGCAACCTATGACTTTTGAATTAAAGCTCAGCTATTTCCTGGCCATATATTTACATCCATTCTATCCAATGACCTGGCTATTGTGCTCTGGTTTAAACTACAGGAATATTGGAACAAGAAAGGGGTATGGAGGGGCTGGCATCTTACTAATATTCTACCTGCTTTTTATTAACATTCATCCTGAATATAGGCTTTTTTTTTTTTTTTTGCCTGAGAGCCATTTAAAGTGTAGTTGCAATTGCTATATACTTGGAAGAAAGCTTACCTCTTTATTTCCACTACTACATCAGACTCTTCCAGCAACAAGTAAGTATCTTAAATATTTTGTTTTAGGTTTCATTTTTTAACCTCTTTAGTTTTTTAGGTGCTGAGATCATGGTTTCTGGTTGCAAACAATAGAAATCCAGTCTGGCTAACCTGAATGAAAAATGAATATATCAAAAGAACGTGAGATAGACCACAGAAATGATGAAATGTCTGGATAACCAGACTCAAAGGACAGGTGAATTGCAGGGGAGGAAAGGGATCGTCAAGGCCACACCACAGGGAGGATCTGCCCAGGATGCTGCCTCCAGCATCACCCAACATCATTGTGGTTCCCGCTATGCTTGGTTTCTGCTCCTAGAACTTTCTTGGCTGTGTGGTTGGACTTGCGTCATCTCTGAAGCCATCACAAATAATCTCTCTAATCCTTCATCTTTGCTTCTTTACCTCCAGATTCAAAGGTTGGGCAGGAGCATCTGATTGGCCCAGCCTGGGTCACAGACCCAGGCAGTACCTGTCAGGGAGCTGGGAGATGATCTTTTTACTTTCTCTGGCCTCCGTAATGGTAGGTGGGCTGTGGCTTCCACCTGACCTAGGATGCCCACCAGATAGAAGAGCTGTTTGGATGATGGGTGGCAACAGTGATAAATGTTCACTTCAGGTGCTTAAGTCATTGATCTTCACGTCATCCTGCAAGGTAGGTACTATTGCCCCTACTTTAAGCATTCAGATCTAAAAGTCCACAGAGGTAAAGCAACTTGGACCCTAGCACGTGTTGCTTCCACTTACTGGAATCTTTCTGCTTCTCCTTCCCACCAATTCCTCCTTGCTGTTCTGATGCCTGCTTTTTTTTTTTTTTTTTTTAACTTTTATTGCAGGTTCAGGGGTACAGGTGCAGGTTTGTTATATAAGTAAATTTCATGTCACCGGGGTTTGGTGTACAGATTGTCTCGTCATCTAGGCAATACCTGATATCATGCTGGATGTGTCATCCAGCACAGTACCCGATAGGTAATTTTTCCACCTTCACCCTCCTCCCATCCTCCACCCTCAAGTAGGCCCCACTGTGTTGTTCCCTTCTTTGTGTCCATTTGTACTCCCACTTATAAATGGGAACATGTGGTATTTGGTTTTCTGTTCCTGTGTTGTTTGCTTAGGATAATGGCCTCCAGCTCTATCCATGTTGCTTCAAAGGATCATCCATTTTCATGGCTGCATAGTATTCCGTGGTGTATATGTACCACATTTTCTTTAGCCAGTCTGCTGTTGGTGGACATTTAGGTTGATTCCATGTCTTTACTATTATGAATAGTCAGAGGCCCGCTTTAATATCACTCTCATAAAAGCCTGAGCAGAACCTACTGGTAAGGTTAAATCCTGCTGTCCAAATCTCATCATGGCCCATGTTTCCCCTTTGCAGACCTATCACATGGAACCAAATAAATATTTAGTGTGTGTTTTCTCCTCAACTAGGTAGAAGCCCCAGAAATGCAGGGGCATTGTCTGGTTCCCTGCTATATCCTGATTGCCTCAAAGTACAGGTAGGTGCTCAGTAAATGCATGTTGGACATTGATAAAATCAGTGTGCATCCCAGGAATTGGAGACCACTGTTCTAGTCCATAGAAAGAAGTTTTGACCTTTTGCTTCCTCCATTGAACCTTCCCTGACCTCTTCTCATTAACCTTTTAAGCACAATTATTTGATCCTGAGGAAATTACTACTAAGCCCAGCTGACCACTCATCATTCTCATCTCAACTGGTCTTTGTGGATCTCAGGTCATTTGTTTCATGTATTCTTCAAAAATGAAACTGTTTCTTTGTTTTAAAATAGCACCAAATTAAAGAGAAAACATAAGTGAAAGTTAAAAGGGCAATAAGGTTGCATTCAGGAATCATGTGATTTTCAATGAACACGTTATCCATATTTACACATTTGCGGACCCCAAAGGTCTACAGATATCAACCTCCTAAGTGTCCAAAGTCTATGCCACTGTGAATTACAGCCCCAGTGGCTTAGCCCATTCCTGATATAACAAAATACCTGAGACTGGTTGATTTATGAAGAAAAGACTTTTTTTTCTCTCTCACAATTTTGAAGGCTAGGAAGTCCGAGACTAAGGCACCAGTAGGTTCGGTGTCTGGTGAGGGCTGCTCTCTTCTTCCAAGAGGGTGCCTTGTTGCATCCTCTGGAAAGGGACAACTGCTGTGTCCTCACTTGGTGGAAGAGCAGAAGAGCTAAAAGGCCCTAGGCTAGTTACCTCTAGACCTTTTATAAGGCACGAATCCATTAGTGACTTCCTCCCTTCCCCAAAGGTCCAACTTCTTAATACAGAAGCAGGAGAATAGGGTCTGGAGGCAGGGAGCCTAAGGCCAATTCACACTGATTTCCCAGGCCTGAATCAAAAGGAAAACCCCACCTCTCCACGTGCAATTAACAAAAGGATCAGAGGCTGCTCCCTTTGCAACTCCCACTCTTTTAACTGTGGGGCAGAAGAAAATGGAAAGTACCTCTGACTGGTCCCCTCCCCTCCCACAACCAATCAGACTGGTCAAGAGCCAAGTCTTTATTTACATAAGATATAACCAAGTAACCAATGAGAAACCTCTAGACGGTATTCGAACCCCAGAAAATTCTTTAACCAGAGCTCTTGGGCTTTTTAGCTCAAGCCCACTCCCATTCTGTGGAGTGTACTTTCATTTCAATAAATCTTTGCTTTCATTGCTTCAGTCTTTCATTGCTTTGTGCCTTTTGTCCAACTCTTTGTTCAAAATGCCAAGAATCTGGATGACTCCACCAGTAACAACACCATTACAGTGGGGTATTTCAACATGAATTTTGGCGAGGACACATTCAAACCATAGTGCATAGGTATTATCTGGTTGCCTGTTTTTTCAATTAAATTATAAGCTCCTTGAAGCTGTGTATAAAAAGGCTTTTTCTGCCCATGTAAACTTCCATAAAGAAGAGAACACACTTCTGGTTTCATGGCAGGTACTTCTTCATCTCTCATTAATTCATTCCACCTTGAAGATCTTTGCTTACACTGACAGAGGGATTGTGTAAAGATGATAATTGTTGGAGTTTATGAATTTCCCAAGATGTAAGTCCCCTACCCTGCTTCCCAAGACAGAAGCTGGCTTCCTTTCCAGTCTTTCTTGCAGCTAGGGAACAGACATGTGATCTTGATTTCTCCAATCAGACTCGCCCTTGGGAAACTTTAATTTGGAAGAAAACAATCATAGGAAACAGCTGGATCCCAGAATCCAATTTTCAGATGGCAGGGGTTAGTGAGGCACCCAGCCTTCAAGAACAGAAGAAGGAGAGGTCTGGCAACCAGAACCTGGGGTCAGCTTCTGGCGTGAGCTGCAGTTCTATATCCACTGATGAGAAATGTCTTTCCTGGAGCTGCCCTGCAGCATGGCTTGCATGTTGCACGGACTCTCAACCTGACTCCAGCCCTCCAGGAAGTTCAGTAAGTGATCTCATGTCCTTTAATAAATTCTTTTCTGGGTACACTGCTAAAATGCCTTCTATTTTTCTCAACTAAGAATTCTGACTGGCGCAAGCTGGGTAGAGCAAGCAGGGATATTTCAGCTAAGTGTTGGAGTTGAATCAGGAATTAGAAACAAAACCTCTGCAAGTTATAATTTAAGTCAGTAGGGGCATGATAGTAGATTTAGAAAAATTCAGTTTGCTTTCAGCCTCTCGGAGAGCAACACTATTGAAATAGCATGCTTTAAAATGGAAGGCGGGTATTTGGCAACTAGAAACTTGTCAAGACATTTTGACTGTAAAGTACCCTAGTGGGATGGCACATGGGCATTTCAAATAAGGCTACTTTCTCACCCTTATACTGGCACGCTGCTTGATGTTATTACATCCCCTTCCAATATGAGCTGTTTTCCATTCACCCTCAGATCCCCAAGGCATATAGAATGCCACTTGAGTGTTTCTACGTTGAATTCCTGGCAACTGAAGGGGAGGTTTTGAACTATTTGCTCGAGTTGATATTCCTGTATTGTAAACAGTTCAGTTTTATTTCTCCTGGGCTATTTTCATAGTCTTGTTTTTAATTTTTAATGTAATCATACTACTAGGTATGATCTAGTTCTCTCAGTTGGGTTCCAGGGCTAAAAGCACCAACTGTGGGCTAAATTCTGAGCTGGTATTAATCCTATTGAATTATGTCAATAACCCTACAAGTGAGGTCTTATTGCTTCTTTTTTTGTTTTGTTTTGTTTTTTGAGATGGGGTCTCGCTCTGTTGCCCAGGCTGGAGAACAGTGGCACAATCACAGCTCACTGCAGCCTTGACTCTGTGCTCGAGTGATCTTCCTATCTCAGGCTCCCAAGGAGCTGGGCTACAGGAGTATGCTACCATGCCCAGCCAATTTTTTAAAAAAATATTTTATAGAGAGAAATCTCTCTATGTTGCCCAGGCTCCTGGCCTCAAGTAATCCTCCTGCCTCAGCCTCCCACAGTGTTGGGATTACAGGTGTGAGCCAGCATGCCAGGCCTGTTCCTATTTTGTAGATGAAGAAACTGAGACTCAGGAAAGTGATGTTCCAGAATTTACATAATTCAAAAGCTTTTTAGACATAATAAACAAAATAAAAATGGAAAATATTTTAGGTTGGTGCAAAAGTCATGACTTTTCACCAACCTAACACCTATTTGCATTAGTTAGGGTTATCAGTTGGAAGACACAAATTGCTGTAGGTATTTAGGCAGAAGGGAATTTAATATAGGAATTAGGCCACAAGATTATTGGAAGAGCTGGAGAGAACAAAAAGCAGGGAGGGATGATGTTATCCAGAGCCCAGAAAATGCAGAAAGCTTCAAACATCCCTGCAGGGTCCCAGGTCCCTGCATTCTACCGGCAGAGGTGGAAGAAAACTAACTTCCACTTTCTTCCCACCTTCTGAGTGAGTGCTTCTCAGAAACCATAGTGAGTGCTTCTTGTGGCAGAAACTAATGGGGTTTTCAGGCTTCCTCCCCTGCTTTGCTGGAGAGAGCGTGCCAAGGTGGGACCGTGGTTAAGGACCACAGATGATGCAAAGCACAGTGTTTAATCCAAGTTTTCTCAGTCCACACTAGAGTCCTATTAACAGAAACAAACAATATTTCTCCAGTCACTTTCCCCTTCCACGGTTGTGGGGGCTTCTGTTCTCTCTAAGATAGCATCCTATGATTTCTGAGGGTCCTCCGGAGTGTCCCCAAGTGCCGGTAAAAACGCCACTCTTGGGTTCCATGTGTCAGCTGTTGGGGTCTTCATTTCTGGAGCCCCGTTGGATAGTGTCTGCTACCTGGGGAGTTTTGGGGCTGGTGCCTGCCATGAGTGCCAAGAGCATGCTCTCCCATGGCTTTCCCGCCAGCCCTGCTGCTAAAGGGTCTGGCACCCACTAGAAAGCTCCAGATGCTATCATGACGTGGTTGTGCCTGCCATCCAGGGCACTGCCGCCACCATCCCCTCGGTTCCTCCATGGTATGCCAGTTGAAGATGACAGCATCAACCACCAGGGCTACCTGAGCCACAGCCTGTCCCCACGAGGTACCGCCTCCACCCAGTGTTGAGTCTGTGTGCTATCACTGGGCCAAGTTGCCATCTGGTGCAGCCACTGTTGCTGGTTCCATCATCACACTCTGTGGATGTTGCTGAAGGGGCGTTGTACCCATACCACACCCCACTGATCTATTCTGGAGAAGTCTCTTCTCATTGCCCCAAACTTACTGCTATACGTGACCTTGCTCCCAACAGGTTACAGAGCATTCGTTTGAAAAAGTGCTCTTTTACTTAAAATAGAACTACCACTTGGCCCAGCAACCCCATGACTGGGTATATATCCAAAAGAAAACAAATCATTCTAACAAAAAGACATGTGTGCTCACAGTTTCATCACAGCACTATTCACAATAACAAAGACATGGACTCAACCTACGTGTCCATCAGTGGTAAACTGGATAAAAGAGAATGTGGTACATATACACCAGGGAATACTATGCAACCATAAAAAAGAACGAAATCATGCTATTTGCAACATGGATGCAGCTGGAGGCCATTATTGTAAGTGAACTGATGCAGGAACAACAACAAAAAAAAACATACTGCATATTCTCACTTATAAGTGAGAGCTAAACATTGGATAATCATGGACATAAAGATGGCAACAATAGGCACTGGAGACTACTAGAGGACGGAGGAAGGGAGCAGGGCAAGGGCTGAAAAACTAACCATTGGGTACTATGCTCAGTACCTGGGTGATGGGGTCACTTGTACCCCAAATCTCAGCATCATGCAGCATACCCAGGTAACAGACCTGCACACATACCCTCTGAATCTAAAATAAAAGTGGGGAAAGAAAGAACACAAAAAAGTGCTCTTTTGGTCTGTTTTGTTTCTTAAGTACATCGCTTGCCTTTTTCTAGGGGTAGGACCTTGGGAGCCTGGGCCTGGAAGAGCACACCTGTTCATTCACCACTCATTCATTTGGTCAACAAATGTTTATTGAGTCCTAGTATTGCCAGCTCCCATTCTAGACTCTAAAAATAAAGCAGGCAAAGTTCTGACCCTTATTGGAGCTTATTGTCGGGTAGAAGATTGACAGTGAAGGCAGATCATAAGGAAGCTAATAATTCATAACCTATCATGGGGTAATAAATGCCGTATCAGAATAGGAAAGATAGAGAGTAACGTGTGTGCGTGTGTTTGTGTATGTGTGTGTTTGATATTTTAGTGGGGGTTAGGGAAGACCTCCCTGATAAAGGGACATTTGAACTCTGCTTTCTATCTATTGGATGTGGCCATCCGTGCCATCTCTGTCCCCATTTAATCATTGCAGTGACGTTCCACCAGCTAATTTTCAGGGGCACAATATCCCACTGGTCAGAGTATTAGACAACCATAACAACCACAACCCCAACAGCTAACATATTTTGAGCATCTGTTATGTGCCAGACACTGCTCTAAATGCTTTGTATATGTGACCTAATTTAATCCTTATATTGATTCTATGAGGAAAGTACTATCATTATGTCCATTGCATAATGGGGGAACAACAGGGAGACCATGTGCCTGGAGCAGAGTGAGGGCAATGTTATGAGTGGAATTGTGTACCCCTAAAATTTCTGTGTTGATGTCCTAATCCCCAGCATCTCAGAACATAATCATATTGGAGACAAGGTCTTTAAAGAGGTAATTACATTAAAATAAGATCTTTAAGGTAGGCCCTAATCAGATGTTATTGATACCCTTAAAAGAAGAGGAAATTTGTACACAGACACGTGCATGCACAGAGGAAAGGCACAGCAAGAAGGCGGTCATCTACAAGCCAAGGAGAGAGACCTTGGAAGAAACCAAACCTGCTGACATTTTGATCTTGGACTTCCAGCCTCTAGAACTGTGATTAGATAAGTGTTTGTGGATTAAGCCCCCTCACCCCACCCAGTGTGTGGCGTTTTGTTTTGGCAGCTGGAACTGAGTTAGGCAGCAGGGAAATGGTGCAGTGAGGTGAGGCCAGAGGCCTCAGGAGCCAGGTCATGTAGAGTTTTGCGGGCGGTGGTAAGGGTTTTAGATTCTATCTGAGAGAGGTAGAAAAGGATGTGAGGGTTTTGAGAAGAAGAATGACATACCTGACCTGATTTTTAAAGCATCATTCTGGCCGTTGGGACGTCAAGGGTAGAAACACAGAGTGGACCACAGTGATACAGGTGAGAGACGATGGTGGCTTGGGTTGGGTGGTGGCGGTGGAGTCAGGAAGGGGTGAGCAGATTCTGGGTATGTTTTAGAAGTGGAGCTGCCAGGGATTTGCTGATAGATTGGATGTCGAATGTGTGAGAAAGAAAGGAGTTACAATGCCTCCATGGCTTTTTGGCCTGAGCAACTGAGACAGTTGACGGAGGGAGAAATCAAAAGTTAAAATTCACTCAGTTCAGTGGCTCGTGCCTGTAATTCCAGCACTTTGGGAAGCCAAGGCAGGAGGCTTACTTGAGGACAGGAGTTCAAGATCAGCCTAGGCAACATAGTGAGGTTCCAGCTCTACAAAAAATAATAAAATTAGCTGGATGTGGTGGTGCACACCTGTAGTCCCAGCTACTTAGGAGGCTGGGGTGGGAGGATTGCTTGAGTTTGGGAGGTCAATGCTGCAGCGATTGTGCCACTGCACTCCAGCTAGTGCAACAGAGTGAGACTCCCCTGTCTCAAAAAAAAAAAAAAAAAAAGAAAAGAAAAGAAAAGTTAAAACTCAGCTCGAAATTCCTATCCCAATGGAGCCGTACAGGAGACAGCTGGATTCAAGAGCTGGGATTCGGAAGACATGTCCAGGCTGGCACATTTGGGAATTGTCAATGACAAGATGGCATTTAAAGCCATTAGACTGGATGAAATTACCTAGGAAAGAAATGTGGATAGAGAAGATAAGATGTCCAATGACTGTATCCTCCAAACTTTGGAGATGGGGAAAATCAGGAGGATGCAGCAAAAGAGGCTGAGGAGTAAGTAAAAGAGGCTGAGGAGTGGCCAGTGAGTAAGAAGGAAACCAAGAGAGGGAGTGGAGGGCTGGAGGTCCAGTGAAGTGTGTTTCAAGAAGGAAGATGCTCGACAGGGTCACATGAACCTGTTGATAGAGTCAGAGGAGAACTTAGATTTGACCATTGGATTTAGAGCTCTTTCACTGGAGTGTTAGGCATGAAAATCTTATGTGAGAGGATCAAGAAAGACTAAAAAGAGAGAAGTTGAGCCCATAAGAGTAGATAACCAACCCTTTCAAGGTATTTTTCTGTAAAGGGAGGGAGAGATTGGCAGTACCTGGATTGTAGACGTTAGGTCAAGCGAGGTTTTCATTTCTGTGTTTTGATTTTGTTTTGTTTCTAGATAGGCAGTGTACAGCATGTTTATATGCTGATGGAAATGATCGAGCAGAGACAGGCATGGAGCAGGCTCACTAATCATGTCTGTAGAGAGACTCCCACTGTGTGTAGAATTGCAGAGAATGTCATTATGCCAAGCACCAGAAACCAGGAGTCCATATACTTATGCCTGAGGCATCCTGGGCTACTGTTAAGTTCACCTTATACTGGTTATCTATTTGTCTGAGTCCAGTGAGACAGCACACACAAGTTATGTAAAGCAGGTTTATTTTTTGTAGATAACAGTAAGGGACAGAAGTCTTGGATCCATGTGAGCTCATCCCTTAAGGCTCAAGAAAGCTGCCCAAGGTGAACGGGGTCTTGACTGCCTTTTGTATCACAGCTGAGGACCCTCGAAAGGCAGCCTGCCCTGGGTTTCATGCCCTGGGAGAAACAAGACTCCCTGAGGCAAAGCTTTGAAGGACATCTTGCTTCTAGGGAGAGAGGAATAAAGCCTGAGCTTTTTCTCAGGACATTGCATTCCAGCACATTCTACTCTTATTCTTGAGAACTACATGCAAAAAAGGAGGAGGAAGAATTGGATTGGTTCAAGGTCACTGGGAGAACTATCTTGCAAGGGAGAAACTTGGCGATGCAAGCAAGAGAGGGTCATTGCAGAACGCAAGAGGGGAAGCCTTCCAGCGTTAGGGTTGGCTTTAAATAGAAGTGTAGACAACTCTGCCAATAGAAACAGGACGAAAGACAAGAGTATAAAGCCATAGGCACTGCTACCTAGAAAGATGTCTCCGTGGGGGCAGGTGACAGTCTTCTAATTGCTCCTATTGTTCCAGTGAAATAAACAAGGCCATCAGCTGAGATTAAGGAGAATGGAGGAGAGACCATTAAACATGGGCTGCAGCTGGGACCCCTGCCCCATATTTTTAAACCCAGTCTATCTGGCTTGAAATTTCTAGTCAAGATGCTGCATTTGGATCTACCTTTAAGCTGTCCACCTTGTAAAGGCATTATTTTTTCTCATATAGCCCTAAATACCTCCTTACAAGCGAGGTGATTTACCTGAGTTGGCTGTCTTACTTAATCAAGCTATTAAAACCCAAACTGCAGTGTGAAAAAGGTGCAGGCTCAATTTAGGTGCCAAATCATTACAAAATTGGCCCTTATGGACTATAATTAGGTGAGAGAGCCCACAGCTGATCCAGATGGCATTAAGGAACAGAAGAATGAGTCAAGGGCCAAGGGGACAGGTGTACCATCCACGGAGGCTTCCCTCACACAAATGCTTCTTTTCCTTCTTTTCCTATCTTCTCCGCTGGTGGCAGAAGCCTCTCTCATTGTGGTCTCTCCACTAAAGCCTTAGGGTGCAGGGGTGGAAGGGTTAGGGCAGAACCTAACATCCAGTGTTGCCATGAGTGGGGTGAGCCTGGGGCCCTGTTGAAACCAAGGCCAAATCATAGTGGGATCCTCTCCTACCCTGCCTCCCTCACCGCTTCCAGGATTTTCATGCAAAGCAAAAGAGGCTTCACTGAATGTCAAGTCAGACTTGAGAAGAAACAGAAAAGAGAAGTGCAAAAATGATAGGAGGGAGGCAGGAGACTCTTATGAGGCAGTGTCCACAGCTATAGTGTAAAGCTGACTCAAGCCACAGCAAACAAAAAATAGGATCTGAAGAGAAGCTTTCCCAGGGGAGCTGCCTTAGCCAGAGCTTCTTGCAAGTCCCCCAAATGATTTTCACATCATTACATTTAACTCCTCCATCTCCCCCACCCCCACTCTGAGCAGAGGTGACTGGAAACTAGTTTTTGTTCCATACTTCTAGAGTGTTACCACAGTGGTTGCAGTCCACTAAGGGCAGTTGTGAGATACGAAAGTTAAACCCAGTTTTCCCTTATCACCTCTGTATGTCACTGATTTTCAATTTAATCGTTACAGAGAAAAATGAATTTGGCTGGTTTCATCATAAACCAAAGAAAGCACACCTGAAGGCAGGTGAGTATCAGGTGCTGTCTGTAGGTCTCCTATCAATGAGTGCAGTGGAGGGATGTAGTTCATTCTTATTTTCTCCCTGATGTCTCTCTCGGCCCAGAGGACCACTCTCTTTTAAGCCATGGGATGATGTTCTTTGAATTGCCAGAGTGGCTGCTTCTCCTCTGTCTTGCAAGGGAGGGTTCCCCTCAGAGGAGTGAGACAGCTTTCAGACCCTACAGTAGAAAACAAAGAGGAAGAAGCATCTGGGGCTACAAAATGAAACAGAGTCCTCTCAATAAGCTCTAAATGACACTGGGCACCATGTCATCTCTACACGTTCTCTACACCCAATGGTGTGCTGGTACATGTTTAATAGTTGGTTCTCTGGGGGAAAAAAAGACCTAGTTTGTAGCATATGCCAATTTCTATGGTGTAAATACTACCACTGGGATAAATTTCAAGCTTTCCAATATGAGGTCACTGAACACAAAGTTGGGAAGATAAAAGCACCACTGGCTTTTGTGAGTTGATGATTACCACCAATGTTTCATTGTCAACACTGTGAGGGCAGGTGGACTTCATCTCAAATGAAAGCTATGGTAGAACTCAAAGAAGTAAAAGGTATAGAAGTAACAGGCATGCAAGGCTTGAGGAACTGGGCAGAGCTTAATTCTCTGCAAAATAAGAATATTGGGAAGATCTCTGCAGTGACCCAAAAGAGAGAGACTTAGGAAGAAGTATCAGACAGGGCATTTTGGGGGGTTGGGAGTGGAAAGCAGGTAAAAATCCTATTTGACATGTATTTATTTTGTAATTTTAAAAGGAAAAAGAAAAACAATATTAAACAGTACTCTGGGCTATGCAATGTAGACTTCCCTGTAGCCTCCTTTAAGAAATCTTCAGTAAAAATCTTCAGTCTAATTCTTCACTTATGGTTATTTGAGTGGCTGTGCTTCAGGGGCTGTGATGAAGTGTTGAATTCTGCTGTGAGGCTGTTGTAGGATAAAGCCGAGTCTACTTATGAGAGAACTGCCATATCCAAGTCCATTTAGTAACAATCTCTTATTTATTCAAATCAGAAGGTAAGCTCCATGAGGGCAAGGACTTTGTTTTGCTCACTGCTATCTCATTAGTGTCTAGAAATATACATGGAAGATTGTGATGGCTAATATTGAGTGTCAACTTGATTGAAGAATACAAAGTATTGTTCCTGGGTGTGTCTGTGAGGGTGATGCCAAAGGAGATTAACATTTGAGTCAGTGAACTGGGGAAGGCAGACTGACCCTCAATCCTGGTGGGCATAATTTAATCAGCTGCCAGCACGGCCAGAATAAAAGCAGGCAGGGAACAGGGGAAGACTAGACTCGGTTAGTCTTCTGGCCTCCATCTTTCTCCCGTGCTGGATGTTTTCGGCCCTTGAACATCAGACTCCAGGTTCTTCAGCTTTGGACTCTTAGACTTACACCAGTGGTTTGCCAGGGGCTCTCGGGTCTCTGGCCACAGACTGAAGGCTGCACTGTCAGCTTCTCTACTTTTGAGGTTTTGGGACTCGGGCTGGCTTTCTGGCTTCTCAGCTTGCAGACGGCCTATTGTGAGACTTCACTTGTGATGGTGTGAGTCTATTCTCCTAATAAACTCCCCTTCATATATACATCTATCCTATTAGTTCTGTCCCTCTAGAGAACCCTGACAAATACAAAGACGGTCAATAAACACTGTTTGAATGTTATTGAATAGCTTTTTAAACATCACCGCGGTGCTTCACACAGCACAGTCCAGTGGAATTTTCTTTAGCGGAGAAAATGTTCTGCATCTGTGTTGTCCAATGTAGTGGTAACCGCTAGTCACGGGTGGCTGTGAACATCTAAACATTTGGCTACTGCAATTAACAAACTGATTTTAAATTTCATTTAATTTTAATTAATTTAAACTTAAATGAACACCTGTGGCCAGCATCTACCACACTGGACAGCACAGTAAACACTTTGCTACTCCAGTTATGGTCTATGGCCCAGCAGCATTGGCATCATCCAGGAGCTTGTCAGAAACTCAGAATTTCAGGCTCCACCGCCGACCTACAAAGCCAGAACCTATCCCATTCCCACATGGTCATACACACGTCAAAGTCTGAAACGCTCTGCTCTAACAAACATCGGCACTTTCACCTACTTTTTCATGTGATCCTGATTTAAAAAATCTACATTGAGGATATTATTCTTCCCATTTTATTTATTTTATTTTTATTTATTTATTTATTTTGAAACAGAAGTTTTGCTCTTGTTTCCCGGGCTGGAGTGCAGTGGTGCAATCTGGGCTCACTGCAACCTCCACCTCCTGGGTTCAAGAGATTCTCCTGCCTCAGCCTTCTGATTAGCTGGGATTACAGGCACTCGCCACCACGCACAGCTAATTTTTTCTTTTTTCTTTTTTTTTTGTATTTTTAGTAGAGATGGGGTTTCGCCATTTTGACCAGGCTGATCTCGAACTCCTGACCTCAAGTGATCTGCTCACCTTGGCCTCCCAAAATGCTGGGATTACAGGTGTGAACCACTGCACCCGGCCTTTTCTTCCCATTTTATAGATAAGGTAATTGAACTTCTGATTATGTAATTTTCTTAAAACTACAAAGTGGAAAGGAGAGACGGGGTCTGCAAGTCCAGCGTTTCTTCTGTTCTGTTCTCTCTGTGTATGCTGGGGTGGGAGATAGCAGGCTAGATCTGAGCAATTTCAGCACCATTTCTTCCAGGGCTGTTTTAAAATGGAATAAGATCACAGCACTTTACTGCCAGAAACATGAGCTATCGATGTAAGTGATAGTGCAGATGGGTTGTGAAATGGAATGGTTTTGTGGGGCAGGTAGAGAATTAGCTTCCCGTCTCTTCCTCAAGTATAAATGAGTGAGTAGGAATGAAGGCATGGCCTCGATATAATGGCAGGTCTGCTTTTTGCCAGAAAAACTGGTCCTTTTGTTGTTCGGGATCTACTTATATGCATACAACAAGTTCTAGCTGCTTCTCATTTGTTTGTGATTGCATCATGTAAAAGGGTTGAGGAGATTTTTAACAATATGGAGATTAAATTTGACTGGTTTAATGAAAAATTCCCTTTGAGAAGTCCCAGGTGAGGATGTGGTTCCCTCTATAATGACTAAAGATGAGATACAATGACAGAGAAATGAACAGTGGCTTCCAACATGAACCCCACATCAAAAAAAAAGCCCACAAGGACTGAGACTTCAAATTCTAAGACCTGGTTTGCTCTCCAGCAGCCTTCCATGGAGACATCTGTTTATAGCAAGCTCCAGATTCATATTGAATATATTAATACATGTATTTAATGATGGTGGCAAATGAATCCCTCAAGCAACGTTAAGAAGTCTGCAATGAGTATGTGCTGTTCAGTCACTGAGTTTTCACCGGGGACACTTTCTTCCCTAGAGCAACCTGTTCCTAGCCAGCCTACACTATTCCATTGGCCCTACCCTTGTAGAATTAAAACTCTCGAGTGAAAGGGCTTGATACCAAAAATAATAATATCAGTTCAAGTTAAGTGTATGTACTCCTGGTTTGCAAACCAGCAATGAGAAAGAACAAGCAAAGGAACAAATAGGTAAATGAAGAAAGAGGGAAAAGTGAAATAATAGATTCACAGTTATCAACCAAGCCTTGAAATAACAGGTCTCACTTCCTCCTGGCCCAGTCACCCTGTGACCTCTGTTCTCCGGCAGGGAGAACAGTTACTCCTCCACCCCGGCACCTGACCCGGCATCCCTGCCCTTGCAGTTACTCTTGGTTCATCTTTGAAGGCATGCTTGCGTTCTAGACTCATTCCTCTCTCTCACCCTTCACATTGAATTGATCATCAAATCTGGTCAACTTGTTTTTTAAGGGTATACAAACAATAAAACTTTATTCCACCATAAAAATGAATGAAAGTTTCATACAAATTGCAACATTGACAAACCTTAAAAACATTGCAAGTGAATTATGATAGAAATTAACAGAACAAATATTTATGATTCTACTTCTACAAAATATTTAGAATAGGAAAATGGATTGAGACAGAAAATAGATGGAAGGGAACAGGTACTGGGGTGGTGGTGGAAATGGGGGTTATTACTTAATAGATGCAGACTTTGTGTTTGGAATGATGAAAGAAATTGCACATTGTGGTCATGGTTTAACAACATTGTAAACATAATTAATGCCATGGAATGGTCCATGTAAAATGGTTGAAACAAAAAAAATTTATGTGAAAATTTTAATCAATATTTGAAAAACTTTAGCTCACTGAAACACACAGTTAAGATGATGAAATAAACCTACTGAGTGGAGAAAATATTTTCAAACAACACATACAGCAAAGGACTAGTATCTAAAATATATGAAGAATTATCAAACTCTAATAGTTAAAAAAATAAACAATCCAAGTCGATAGTGGGCAAAATACATGAAGAGTCATTTCAGAGAAGAGGATGTTCAAATGTTAAATAAACACATGAAAATTGCTAATGAAGTTGAAAATCTGGTCAAATCTAGCTTTTCAATAACTCTATTACATCATTTCTCCTGCTAGGGTAATAATTCAGGTCTTTATCATTTTACCTGGAATTCTGCAATTGCCTCTTAAGTACTCCCTTCCAACTTCATTTTTAATCTCCCCCCTCATCAATTTATCATTTCTGTAAAAACAGAAAGTTAAATACCAAGCATAATTAGACAAATATCTATATTTCCATTATCAGAATTGTCATATTGTATCAAGTCTTTTATAAAATTATATTACAGTTGTAGATAACATCCTCTTCATTCACTGACTCCTCTTTCTATTCCCCTTCCTGCTCCTCCCCTGGCAGTCACCAACATGAGTCTGTGGTGTATGGTAGATCATGTTATTTGTTCCCAATAATTTATTGCCTCCTTACCCTCTTATGCTTCCCTGAAGGCAGAACACACTTCCCCAAAGACTTTGGGCTTGGTCATGTGACTTCCTTTGGCCAAAGGAAAATGAAGCATGCCAGATCTGATCTGGCTTTAAATAAACTCTCATGGTTTAATATTGCCCTTCTTGAATTCTTGTCCTCTGCCATGGTTACAGCAGATTCCAGATAGGAGCTGCTCCTCCAGCTGGGGTAGCAGAGTGAGAAGCCACACAATGCTGAGCCCAGCTAAACCCACCAGAGTCCAACAGAGCCTGCCAGAGTTGAAGAGGGACATTGAGAAACTACGGCCCTCCTGTAACGTGAATAAAAGCAAATGTTTGTTATTGTAACCCATTAAGATCCTGGAGCTATTTGTTACACAGCAAAGGCCGACTAAGTCAAAATATTTATGTATGTGAAGGCTTACAAAATGTACACAAATATTTCTTGTGATGGTTAATATTAAATGTCAACTTGATTGGATTGAAGGATGCAAAGTATTGTTTCTGGTGTATCTGGGTGTTTCTGGGTGTTGCCAAAAAAGATGAACATTTGAGTCAGTGAACTGGGAGAGGAAGACCCACCCTTAGGAAGACCCACCCACAATATTGGTGGGCACCATCCAATCAGTTGCCACGGTGGCTAGAAAAAGTAGGCAGAAGAAGGTGGTAGAAGCAGACTTGCTGAGTCTTTCTTGCCTTCATCTTTCTCCTGTGCTGGGTGCTTCCTGCCCTCGGACGGCAGACTCCAAGTTCTTTGGCTTTTGGACTCTTGGACTTACACCAGTGGTTGGTGAGGGGCTTTCAGGACTTTGGCCACAGACTGAAGGCTGCACCATTAGCTTCCCCGATTTTGAGGTTTTGAGACTTGGACTGAGACACTACTGGCTTCCTTGTGCCTTAACTTGCAGCGTTCCTATTGTGGGACTTCATCTTGTGATTGTGCAAGTCAATTCTCCTTAATAAACTCCCTTTTATATATTCATATATCCTGCTAGTTCTGTCCCTCTAGAGAATACATACGTATGGTGTTTATTTTGTATATTTTGATATACATATGTGTAACCATAAGCAATATATAGGTTTATTCAATGGGTGTTCCAAGTCTACACAAATAATTGCGTTCACTACATCTTGATTTTTTACACTCAAGATTTGTTTGGGGTATCGACCCATGTGGATGTGTATAGATCTAGTTCAATCCCTTTAACAGCTGGCAGATAAATCTTTCTAAATTATGTCTCTTCTCTGCCTTAAAGGACTTACAGCTGAAGGTAGTCACCAAAGCACTCCAGGCAGCTGGGGAAACAAGCCCTTCCTGAAAGACGATCTCGATGGAGTTTCACAGTGGCCACCACAGTTCACCTTGGTGCACTTGAATCGCGTCTTCATTATACATTCTGGAAGCAACTCCTCTTGCCTCTTGGTGGGAGCCTAGAAGTAATATATCAGTAAGGCAAGGTTGAGCCCCTGATGCTGCAACTGGTCTTAAAATCACAATTGATATATATAATCTCTCTCCTCTACCATCCATCCTAAATTCTTCTCACCCTAAGCCAACACCTCTGCAGATCTTGATGGTTAACCTGGTGGAGTGACCCAGACCTATATCCCTGAGGGGTCTGTGTGCTGGTCATCGTGCCCTTCTGAGGTTGGGGTTCCTGCACTCGTGCACTTATTGTCAAAATGGTGCATGTACCAAGAGGGACCTGGGTGCCAAACATACTCCTCCTTGACTCCATTGCATGACAAAACCTAAGTCAGTTTTGTATAGAAAGAAACAAGTGAAAACCAGGAAGCTAATACTAAACCCTTTCCTGACTTCACCTTCAGGTCACCAGTGCATTAATCTAATTTCCTTTCCATTGTCCAAACTGGGTTTATTTAATTTTTTTATTTTTAATTTTTGGGGCTACATGGTAGGTATATATATTTAAGGGGTACATGAGATGTTTTGATACAGGTGTGCAATGTGTAATAATCACATCATGGAGAATGGGGCACCTATCCCCTCAAGCATTTATCTTTTGTGTTACAATCCAATTATACTCTCTTAGTTATTTTCAAATGCACAATTAAATTATTATTATTGACTATAGTCACCCTGTTGTGCTATCAAATGTAGGTCTTATTCATTCTTTCTATTTTTTTGTACCCATTAACCATTCCCACCTCCCTCTACTCCCCTACTATCCTTCCCAGTCTCTGGTAACCATCTCTACTATCTCCATGAGTTCAATTGTTTTGATTTGTAGATCCCACAGATAAATGAGAATATGCAATGTTTATCTTTCTGTGCCTGGCTTATTTCACTTAACATAATGACCTCCACTTCCACCCATGTTCTTTCAAATGACTGGATCTCATTCTTTTTTGTGACTGAATAGTACTTCATGGTGTATATGTACAACATTTTCTTTATCAATTCATGTGTTGATGGACACTTAGGTTGCTTCCAAATCTTGGCTATTGTGAACAATGCTGCAATAAACATGGGAATACAAATATCTATTCAATATACTGATGTTCTTTCTTTTGGGCATATACCCAACGATGGGATTGATGGATCATATGGCAGCTCTATTTTTAGTTTTTTGAAGAACCTCCAAATTGTTCTCCATAGTGGTTTTACTAATTTACATTTCCACCAACAGCGTACAAGGGTTCCCTTTTCTCCACATCCACACCAGCATTTGTTATTGCCTGTCTTTTGGATACAGGCTTTTTACTGGGGTGAGATAGTATTTCACTGTAGTTTTGATTTGCATTTCTCTGCTGATCAATGATGTTGAGTACGTTTTCATATGCCTGTTTGCCATTTGTATGTCTTTTTTGGAGAAATGTCTATTCAAATCTTTTGTCCATTTTTTGATCAAATTATTAGACTTTTTCCTAAAGAGTTGTTTGAGCTCATTATAGATTCTGTTTTTGTTTGTTTGTTTGTTTGTTTTGTTCTTTTGAGATGCAGTCTCACTCTGCCGCCCAAGCTGAAGTGCAGTGGCACAATCTAGGCTCACTGCAACTCTGCCTCCTGGGTTCAAGTGATTCTCCTGCCTCATCCTCCTGAGTAGCTGGGACTACAGGCACGTGCCACCACACCTGGTTAATTTTTGTATTTTCAGTAGAGACAGGGTTTTACCATGTTGGACAGGCTGATCTCGAACTCATGACCTCAGGCAACCCACACCCCCCCACCGCAGCCTCCCAAAGTGCTGGGATTACAGATGTGAGCCACTGTGCCCGGCTAGATTCTAGTTATTAATCCCTTGTCAGATGGGTAATTTGCAAATATTTTCCTCCATTCATGTGGGCTGTCTGTTCACTTTGTTGATTGTTACCCTTGCTGTGCAGAAACTCAAAATTGATGTTATCCCATTTGTCCATTTTTGCTTTGGTTACCTGTGCATGAAATTTTTGCCCACACCAATGTCCTGGAGAGTTTCCCCAATGTTTACTTGTAGTAGTTTCATAGTTTGAGGTCTTAGATTTAAGTCTTTAATTCATTTTTATTTGATTTTTGTATATGGTGAGAGATGGGGTCTGGTTTCATTCTTCTGCATATGAATGTCCAGTTTTCCTAGCACCATTTACTGAAGAGATTGTCTTTTCCCCAGTGCATGTTCTTGACAACTTTGTTGAAAATGAGTTCACTATATGTGTGTGGATTTGTTTCTGGGTTCTCTATTATGTCCCAATGGTTTTTGTATCTGTTTTTATGCCAGTGCCAGGCTGTTTTGGTTACTATAGCTCTGTAATATAATTTAAAGTCAGTAATGTGATTCTTCCAGTTTTGTTCTTTTTGTTTAGGATAGCTTTGGCTATTCTGGGTTTTTTTGTGTTCCATATACATTGTATGATTATTTTTTTCTATTTCTGTGAAAAATATCATTGATATTTTGATTGGAATTTCATTAAATTTGTAGATTGCTTTGGGCAGTATGGACATGTTAACAATATTGATTCTTCCAGACCACTAACATGGAACATCTTTTCATTTTTGGGTGCCTTCAATTTCTTTCATCATTGTTTTATAGTTTTTATTATAGAGATTCTTTACTTCTTTGGTTAAGTTAATTCCTAGATATTTAATTTTATTTGTGACTATCATAAATGGGATTTCTTTTTCAGACTGTTGATTGTTCACATGTAGAAATGCTACTGATTTGTATGTTAATTTTGTATCCAGCAACTTTGCTGAATTTGTTTATCAACTCTAATAGGTTTTTTTATTTTTTTCTTGGAGTCTTTAGTTTTTTCCAAGTGTAAGATCATATCACCTGTTAACAAGGATAATTTGACTTCTTCCTTTCCAATTTAGATGCCATTTATTTCTTCTCTTGTCTGATTACTCTAGCTAGGACTTTAAACTCTAGACTTATTTTAAAAGCCTAAATTGTATGTATATGTGAATAAAAGGATATATGTGTGTATGTGTATATATCAGAAGCTATAGGAAAATAGGACTACCATAGAAAGCAGCCAGAATCCCACCAACCAGAGGAAAATACTATTAACCTTTTAATCTTTCTTTGCCATCTCTTTCTCGATATGTTTGATTTTTCTAAAACAAAAACTACATATATGTATATATAAGTGAGTGTCTTACCTCTTTTTTTAAAAAAAGAAAAAACCCTTAATAGTATATTGTGAATATTTCCCACCTTCTTTTCAGTATATTTAAAGAAGGTCAAAGGAATTACGCTAATTGTGCTTCTTTCTAGACAGAATTCCTCAACGTTATTTTATGGTAAAAACTGTTGACTTTGAATTAAAAAAAAATCAAAGTGATTTATCTTTAGAAGGCAAAAAGCAGCATATATAATGCGGGGCATATGTAATAACACCCCCAATAACAATAAGTGTATTATCTCCTGTAACTCTGCAATCATATTATGAGTTCAGGGTGTGTTATTACTGTTACTACAGACAAGGAAGTTAAGGCTTAGAGAGATTAAAGCACTTGTCAGCACCACACAACTAGAAACTGAAGTTCAAATCTAGGTTTCCTGATCTCAAATTCCACACTCATAACTAGTACAAATAGTTAAGTCAAGTTTGCTGGGGTGATGAAAGCCCAGGAGACACAGTTTTCAGGGATGGAAAAAAGTCTGGCAGAGCGGTTGAATCACAGCATCTAACAAAGACGTGACAGGCCAGAGCTGTTAGTCGAGGCTAGGAGTTGGCATTCAGAAGGCTTGCCTGAGGTCGCAAGAACTCTGACTTGCAGGTGGGTGAAAGAGGATGTGGCAGTCTTGAGGCATAGGAGCTGGAGCTCCAGGAGGAAGTCACAGGAAAGCACATCAGGAGGCAGCAGGAAAGGCAGCCCCAAGTTGGGATAGATGAATCCCAGGTCCTGAGGTAGGAGGGTGGAGGAAGGTGCTTGGGGAAGAAGGAAGATAGGAGCCAGAAGTTGGGCAGCTGGAATTATTTTTCCTTCCAATCACCCACTCTTGGATTACCCTGCCTGACTTGGATAAGGGGAGGGAGGCTTGTTAGAAAAGTTTGTACAAAACAAAATAGATTTCACACATTCACCAAAAGATGTACAAGAAGGCTCCTAGCAGTACTATTCAAAATTGACTGAAACTGGAAACTACACAAATGTCCATCCAATGTGATGGATAAATCAGTTGTGGTCTAATCACACAATGGCATTGACATAGTTTTGGCTCTGTGTCCCCACCTAAATCTCTCCTTGAATTGTAATAATCCCCACATGTCAAGGGCGGGGCCAGGTGGAAATAATAGAATCATAGGGGCCGTTTCCCCCATACTGTTCTCATGAGATTAAGTCTCACGAGATATGATGATTTTATAAATGGGAGTTCTCCTGCACAAGCCCTCTTGCCTGCTGCCATGTAAGATGTGACTTTACCCCTCATTTACCTTCTGCCATGACTGTGAGGCCTCCCCAGCCATGTGGAACTGTGAGTCCATTAAACCTTTTTCGTTTATAAATTACCCAGTCTTGGGTATATCTTTATTAGAAACATGAGAACAGACTAATGCAGGCATACGGCACAGCAATGAGAGTGAACAAACTACAACTACATGTGATAAAATGGATGAATCTCATAAATATGATGTTGAGTGAAAACAGACACAAAACCGTATGTTCTGTAAGATTTCATTCATGTGAAGTACAGAAACAGTCAAGACTGTTCAATGCCCTTAAAAGTAAGGTTACATACGCTTGGAGGTGGGAGAGTAGTGACTAGAAAGCATCATGGCTATAGGGTTTCTAGGGCACTCATAATGTTCTTTTTAAAAAAAATCTGGGTACAGGTTTCATTTGTGCATTCTAACTATTTCATCTAAACTTGAACAGGAATGTATTAGATTACAAACAAAAGAAGTAGGAGAAAAGAAAGAAAGAAACAAGAGCAGCAACCGCAACAGAATAATCTAAACCATTATGATGAAAAGGTTTAATTTCACTCAACTTCCATTTATGGGTAGAACATAGCACATTTTTGGCCATTTTGTTTCTACATGATTAGCCCCAATACTGTCCTAGCCCTGTCATCACAGGAAAATTGCAAGGGAGATGTTTCATGCTGTCAAATAATTTAAAATTACTCCAACCCACTTTAGAAGTTTCAGAGACGGGCTGTAGGGCATGGTTCTAAGTGGCTTTGAAGTCTTATTGCATTATTTCTATGTAATGCAAATTGACAAGGTCTCTAAATTAGGCAACTAACTAGAAAATGAGATCTGAAAGCCAGTTTTATTTGCAGCCAGGAATCTGGTCTCAAAGACTTATCTGTTTGTGGCCAGGGCATGGGTGGGGAATACATTTTCCACGCAGGATGATAGTAGCAATTGGGAGGAAAAGATCAAATGTAGAAACCAGGGAATAGACATGGGTGTTGAACATTTTTCTAGATTTTATTTGACAAATATTTATATAGCACGTTCTATGTGCCAAGCACTCTAAGTACTCGCTGTATGAAGGATTGATTTAATCCTTACAACAAACCTACAATGTGGGTGCTATTATCATCCTCATTTTCAAGTTGAGGAGACTGGAGCACAGAGAGGTTAAATACACATGAAAGGCCACACAGCTGCTCAGTGGCAGGGCCAGAGTTCAAATTCAGACTGTCAGCTTCCTGAGTCCTTTCTCTTAACGGTAAGCTATGCTGCTTCTCACCAAAATGGCAGCATGACTCCCAAGCTGAGGACCTTGGCTTTTCTCACTGCATGCTGTGATGGAGAGATTGCCAAGAAGACATTCCACTCCCCATCTCTCCCTGCCCCCAACTCAGCTTCAGTAATGCACTATTGCTAGTGCCTGGGCTTCCACCATTGAAGTTTATTCTTTTTGGTTAAGTGCCCTGCTTTCCCAACGTTTCTTATAAAAGTGTGGATACCTCTGCAAGATGTCTGTGAACCAACATCTGACTGTAAGACTTCACCCAGTGTATTAGTCTGTTCTCATGCTGCTAAAAAAGACATACCTGAGACTGGGTAATTTAAAAAGAAAAAGAGGCTTAAAAGACTCACAGTAACAGTTCCACATGGCTGGGGAAGCCTCACAACCATGGTGGAAGACAAAGGAAGAGCAAAGGAAGGTCTTACATGGTGGCAGACAAGAGAGCTTGTGTGCAGGGAAACTGCCCTTTATAAACCATCAGATCTTGTGAGAATTATTCACTATCATGAGAACAGCACAGGAAAGACTTGCCACCATGATTCAACAACCTTTCAATGGGTCCCTCTCATGACATCTTGAAGCTACAATTCAAGATGAAATTTGGGTGGGGATACGGCCAAACCATATCATCCAACTTTCTGGGAAGGGGAGAATGCAAGCATGGAGGACTCAGGAGGGCAGGAAGATACCCAACTTGGTGGTGGGCCTGAAGGCCAATTTCACTGACTTTACTGTTACATCGGTCACTTGCTGGCTAAGGCACATTTCTGCATCCATCCATTCATTGAGTCCTTGATAGATGCAAGACCTCAGTCTAGGTGTCATTAGGGATATAATGGATTTGTAATCTCCAATAGCCCTTACATATTGTCCCTTTTAATTCATAAATCCTTTCCTACCCTATCCTCCAGAGTCACTATTATATTCCCAATTATCCATGAAGAAAGTTTCGTGCAGAAAGCTTTTGTGAATTGCCCAGGGTCACACAATTTGTGAATGACAGTCCTGGGATGAGGACCCGTGTCTTCAATGAATCTCAGTAGAATAGCAGAAGAAACAAAGGGGAATCATTCAGCAGGTGCTTATTTTGTTTGTTTTCAATATTGTAGTAAAATATACATAACATAAAATTTACCACCTTAACTTTTTTTTTTTTTTTTTTTTTTGAGACAGAGCTTGCTCTGTCACCCAGGCTGGAGTGCAATGGTGTGATCTCGGCTCACTGCAACCTCCACCTCCCGGGTTCAAGAGATTCTCCTGCCTCAGCCTCCAAGTAGCTGGGATAAAGGTGTCCACCACCAAGCCCGGCTAACTTTTGTATTTTTAGTAGAGACAGGGTTTCACCATGTTGGCCAACTTGGTCTCAAACTTCTGACCTTGTGATCCACCCACCTCGGCCTCCCAAAGTGCTGGGATTACAGGCGTGAACCACCACACCTGACCCTTAACCATTTTTTAAGTGTAGAGTTTAGTAGTGTTGAGTACATTTGCACAGTTGTACAACCAACCTTCAGAATTCTTTTCATCTTGCAGAACTGAAACTCCATAGGCATTAAACAAGAATTCACCCATTCTCACCTTCCCTAAGTCCCTGGCAATCATCCTTCTACTTTCTGTCTTTATGATTTCAACTGTTCTAGGTACCTCATAGAAGTGGAATTATAAAGAACAGTATTTGTCTTTTTGTGACTGGTTGATTACACTTAGTATAGTATCCCCCAGATTCATTCATATTGTAGTGTGTACCAGAGTTGTCTTTCTTTTTAAGGCTGAATAATATTCCACTGTATGGATATGCCACATTTTGTTTATTCATTCATCTGTCAGTGGTCACTTGGGTTCCTTTACCTTTTGGCTACTGTGAATAATGCTGCTATGAACATGGGTGTGCAAATGTCTCTTCAAGATCTTACTTTCTATTCTTTTGGTCAACAAGTGCTTTTAAGATTAGATAATAATGTGGAAATTACTAAGCCTATGGTGAAAAAAACCTCAAAGAAAGTGTTGTGAAAGCTAAGACCAGTCTAATTGGTATGTGATTGAGCCTTTAGGTCTCAGACCATAAGGCCCACAGGGAAATGGTCAGAGCAGGTGCCTTCGGTTCCCCATCCTCTAGCAGCACAATCTCATCCTTGGACTTTCTCCTCCTTGTGGCAGAACTGGGCAGTGCTTCTGCCCCCCAGCTCACCCTTTTCTGTGAGCAACTTGTCTATCTGAAGATGAGGCTCTGGACTCCAAGAGCTGCCCTGGGCTTCTTGGCTGCAGCCTGGTACCGAGGACCAATTCTTAATTATCTGTTTTCGGTCCCAACTGGCTGACGCATCAAGTCCAGCGTGACCCCCAGCCGCAGCACACAGTCGAGGTCACAGCAAGTGACATTCTTTCCAAAAACACCACAGAGCTCGGGCTCCAGATTAGTTGTGCCAAAGGGCCACCATCCAAGTGAACAACATTATAGTAAGAAAGAATTGTGGAGAGGACTTGAAATCGCAAGAGGAAGAGAAAGAAAATAATGACTTCACCTATCCCCATAGTACGTGTAGTGGGCGAAGTTTAAGACTCCCGTTGGGCCGGGCGCGGTGGCTCAAGCCTGTAATCCCAGCACTTTGGGAGGCCGAGACGGGCGGATCACGAGGTCAGGAGATCGAGACCATCCTGGCTAACACGGTGAAACCCCGTCTCTACTAAAAAATACAAAAAACTAGCCGGGCGAGGTGGCGGGCGCCTGTAGTCCCAGCTACTCGGGAGGCTGAGGCAGGAGAATGGCGGGAACCCGGGAGGCGGAGCTTGCAGTGAGCTGAGATCCGGCCACTGTACTCCAGCCTGGGCGGCAGAGCGAGACTCCGTCTCAAAAAAAAAAAAA